>NW_027094088.1:19711320-19781320 GCF_029207755.1 Chamaea fasciata | reverse complement strand
ACACGGAGGACAAGTGACAGATAGCCTAAGACAACTGTGCCACTTTGCTACTTTCAAGCAACAACTTCATACTTGTGTGTAATGCATTAAAAAAAAAAAAAAAAAAAAGAGAGAGAGAAACTGGAAACTGGAGAGGTAAGTATGACACAGGTAGGCCATCTGGGTTTAGACTGTAAGGCCATTCACAAATTACTTGCTGCTTCAACATCCAACCAAAATAGCTGGTTTTGCCCTGGTAGTTCCTGAAATATTGCTGTCGCAGCCTAAACTACCCAGTAGTCAACTTGAAATTTCCACAGTAGGACACAAGACAGAAGACAAAATGCTGGGCTGTAAATTAACTCATGTATTTTTAGGTCAGGAGGGAGATGCAGAGAATGGCCTGGGTTGCCTCCATCATTGCCTCCACTGCAGATGAATTGAGCCATCAATTCTGCTTTTTCTGTGGAAACTAAATAATTTTGAAGGGATGAGTGTTTCATGTGATGTATGTAAGGATGTAGAATATCATGTAAGGCGAGAGTAAGGAGATATGACAAAATGGAGAAGACAGAGGCATGGCTGAGAAGGTGATTGCTCAAGAGCCAGGATAAATAACACAGGTACCTGAAGATTACTGCAGAGCAAAAACTCAGTGGAAATTACTGGTTTAAAAGAACTGTGGGCCTAAATCATCACATGGATATATCCAGATCACAAATTAATTGATTCAGTGAGTTTCATTGTCACACAACTGATGTAATGAAAGCAGTAAACTAGGTTAAAATATTCTCTGTTCACACCTCTTCTATTGTGGAAAAGAAGGAAATACTGCTGGGGAAATGGAACAATACCAAAAGAAGTGGTCAATAAATTCAGACTGACTGAGCAGATTGGATGATTGAAGAACCTGGTAATGGTATGTGGAACATTTCTTTTGTCAGTCACTGATGCAAACCTGGATCAGGTCGAGAATGACAAAAACTGGTGACCATATGAGAAATGAGTCAGTGCTGTTGGTATTCATGTTGGCGAAAACGCCATGATGATTGACAATAATTGGAACTCTTGTTAACATTATCAGCAGAGAGGGAAATCATGGTCTAAGCAGACATAAAGGTTGATTGCTCCTCTCCTCTGAAAGCAGAAAAAGCCCTGTTAAATAATAGACAAGGCAGACACTGGTGATTGTGTCTCTGCTCACCATATAAAGAAGTTTGCCCAGGTTTTTTTGCAGTCTACCCTGCACCTTTACATAGCCTGATAATAATTTTAGTTTAGGGTTGCAAAGAAAAATTAGGATGCCTCAGAAGTGAGTACATCAAGCACCATGAAGAAGTTGCTCTCTTGCTCTTACTCCTTAGGAAGGTAGAAACTCCAATTGTCTTCTTGGCTCTGTTCTGAAGAACTGAAAAAAGTATCCTTTCATGTCTATTCCTTTGAAACTCTTTGAAAACCTGTTGTTATAAATGTTTGAAAAGTATTGGAATCTTCCACTTGATGAACCTATTAGCAGCAATTACTGTCAAATTTGAGTATCCTCTAAAGAAAATCTCTTTTCCTGTTTAATGCTGTAAGGCCATTGTGCAAAAAACATGACTCAATATATGATGGAAACAGTAAATCAAACTTTAAATAAAACATGTACCACTGAAGATCTGACAGATGGGGAAAATATATTGGAAGCTTGACTCTCATTGACATTTGCTCCTTTCTTCTACACTGAAAATGAAGAAGCCCAAACATTTCATTTTTTTACTGTATGATCTTTTTCAGCTCTTGCAATCAGGAGAATTGGTGTGAACAAGAGTATTCCAAACCTTTAAGAGAAAAATACTACTTTTATAGTAAATAGGAACTCTTTTAAATTCAGACATGGGTCTTAAACTGGAACTGAGTTTCAGTTTTAGTCCCATTTATCCATCAAACACAGTGACACATTTTTGTTTTAAGGACCACTTGACTTTTACTAGCATTTTGTAACAAAAAGCCAGCATTCCTTTCTTCTATAAAATATGTTCTGATGGCCTAAGTTATGACTCTGTCTGCTGTTCAAGCATGTCTGAAATTGTACTTTATCCATGGCCAAATGTCTCTTCAATCCTGCTTTGTGCTGTCACAGCAGGAACAGAGGCTGAGTGTACAAGGTTTAGGTGATTTTGCTACTGACAGCAAACTCAGTGATAGCAGGCCAGCTTCCTTCCACTTCACAGCCATGTTCACAAGGACCACTCCCAGTTCTCTGGGGTGGCAGCATTTTACAGTCACTTTATGGCTTTACACCCTTCTCAAAGAGGTAAAAAGTGGTGACTCCCCATGCCACACCAAGCCTCTTCAACTTGTTCCTGCCTTCGCAGATGACGTAAAATTGCAACCTAATGAAAAGGTCTTTTGCATGGACAAAATCCAAACGTGATGTGCTAAAAAAGAGAGGAAGGAAAATAAGGAGTCAAAGTGTCACTGCAGTGATACAGAGACCAGAGTCTGATTTCTGTTAGAGCAGTACAAAACAGGAGAAGACCATACAAGTCAGAGGATATGTTGTGGAGCTCGAAGAATCAGCATCACAAGGAACAAAACAGAGGAATAATCCTGGAATAAAAAACCCCAAAGAGCTATCAAAAGTTACCTAAAAAAACAAACAAAAAATGAAAAAGAGGTCATACATTTGCAGTAAAATGTATGGTCTGTTTTACTCACAGAATAAAGCTTCATAAAAAGGGAAGGAGGCAAATCTAAGGGCATCAAGAATGATATAAAGACTTAAGGGTCTTATATACTCAGAAAGGTTAGAAAAAGTAGGTCTGTATTGTTTGGAAAAGAGGATCTTATGAGGGACTTCAGTGAGATACATGAAACTCTAAAGGGACCAAGGAAGAGACATACAGAAATGGTATTTGAACTAGTGTCAAATGCAAGCTCGAGGAGACACAAAATTATGTCAGCAAAAAGCCTGACAGCAAAACTTGCCAGGTAGAAATATCGTACACTGAGAGCAAAATACCAAAGATGGAAATTACTGCAAATAGTTTAAATACTTTAAAAATGAAAGCGAAACTCTTTGAAAAATGAGGGTGGATGAAATTAGTATTTCGGAAAATGGAGACATTAGCATAAAAGTTTGAGTCATGGTCTTACTTTAGCTTCAAGGGAAGACATGATGCAGAATTAAGTTTTCCCCTCTTAGTTAGATGAGAAATTAACAGTGTATAGTGGAATGTCCTTTGAACTTGGATTCCCAACACCCCACAACATCTCTTCACCCCCAGTGTGCTCCATCAAGTGATCAACATGCAGCAACCCAATGAAACATCAGACCAGGAGAATTAATTGCAAAGTCAATCCGTGGCTGGCCCTTCAGGTTCTTCCCTGTTTTAAAGTGTCACTTCATTACTCATCTGCTCGCTCCCTCACAGTTTATCCACCCATCACCTTCCCACTCTGGTACCAGCTGGGTCATGGGACACTCAGTGGGCACTTTCCTCCTCCTCCTCCCCTCCTTCTCTCCAAGTGGGAAACAGGCTGTGGTGGCACAGCAGCACATGCCACCAGCACCTTCCCCCAGGGTGTGCAACATGGCACTGATACCCCTGTCACAGGGATTGATAGCTGTGAACAACCACCATGTGAGTCCGTCACAGACTGAAGCAGGTAGGAGAGGAAAGCCCCATAAAAACCACCAAACTCAAAAAAAACAAAAAAAACCCCTGTGAGACAAAAATTGTTTTAAAATGAACATAAGGAAACATCAGGAAGGGCAAAAATCCTCACAGGGTTTTCCATCTCCCTCCAGATGAAGCCATCCTGAGCATACAATTACTGTTAACACTCCCCGCAGTGAAACCATCAGGGAATAACAATAGGTGTATAAAATCAGCAATGTTTGTTAAAATAAATTTAATCCAAACCAGATTCATCATATTTCAATCAAGTGGCATGGCTACAGGTTAGAAGTGCAGGCCTGATTTTTGTATGAATCCTGCCAGCCTCAGAGTACTGAATTTCTGCAAAACTGCTGACACCTATACCTTTAAAGTGATCTTATTATGGGCATTATTGTCAAGTTTTATAACACTGTAGATATGCTTTCAAATAAACATTTATCCTTAGCTAAAAGTATTCTAATATTTTAACCCCAAAAAAGGTATTTATTGGTATTTCTGGCAACAAAATTAATTACCACTATACACTTGCATATATTGCCTTAACTCTAGGAAGATTATATAACTTGGGAGTTGGAAATGTAAGGTTTTGCATATATAAGTTATGAGAAAAGATAACATAAAATAGAGCATCCATTCAGTACCAGATTTCCAAGAGAAAGGCAGCATCCCAAGATGTAATGCAAGAAGAGGATATTTTGCATCCAATTAGGCAGGGAAGTCAAGCTTAATGGGTTAAAATTTGCCATGGATCCCAGGCTAGTGATTTTCTTAACCCCTTAAGGGTTCAAATTGCACTGGGAGGAAAAAGCAATTACGCAATGAAGAGGAGAGGGGGAAATATGTCCTGAACTGGTTTGCCTGCAACAAGGTACAGATTCCTCTGTAGTCTGCAGGGAGCAGCTGAGCTCCCCAGCTTGCTCTTTGACCACACCCAAAATAAAAACTAAAGGATATTTTGGGGAATAGGAAAACACAACAGCTCAGATAATGTCCCAGGCAGTATATTCATTACAGGCTCATCAGAGTGGATGCCTGCAATAGGAAGATTAAATACCCATTTACCAGCATCAGAGGAGAGTTTGGTTTTATAATGTATTGTCCCCTATTCCCCGTGAGGCTGCTTTGTTTGATAAAATGCTGAGTGTGGTGTAAAAATATCCCTCTCTCTGTAATTTGCACTCCTCTCCATTTAAAGCTATTCTTGCTGCAAACGAGAATTGAAAGCTGCTAAAATTAAGTGGTGTCAGTTCTCAATGACACTTTAATGATAGAGCGCTCAGCAAATGAGATGAGAATGAATTCCAGCTTCTCTGCTAAAGATAGTAACCAGCACTAAACAGTATAATGCTCCAACTGGGCTACACTTCACCTGCTTCATTCATATTTAGTAGAACTGAAATAGGGAAACTATAATTAAAATGCTCATTAAAAAAAAAAAAAAAAAAAAACCAAATAAACCCCCCCCCCCCAAAAAAAAAAACCAAAAACAAAACAACAAAACCAACAAAAAACCGCAGCTAATTTCTAATAGAGATGGCAGGAAACAACGGAAGCTTGTAAAGTCAAAGCACAGCCCTTCTTTGTCACTTCTGCCCCAGAGGCCACTGCTGACCACAGGGCAAGTGTAGGGCTGTGGAATGCTTTCCTCCCTGTGGAAACTGCTGCTCCCAGCAAGTTTGGTACAAGCCTACTTATCTAACCCAAGCACATGGAAAATGAATATTGGGAAATCCTGCCCAGTTTTGGGCCAAATGACACCACTGCCTCATAAAAATCATTCAAGCAAATAAAACTCCAACATGTAAACCCTTTCTGTCTCTCAGTATTATAATAATTGGACCTCCAAGGGCATCCACCCAATCTCCCACACAGACCATCACCACTGTGAACATGTGGCTTCTCTACTGCTAAAAAATGACAGCTTCAAAGCATGTCAACTGGGTGCTGTCACATCTATGACCCCCTTAGGCCACTTTTGTGTTGCAAAGGTGCTTTATGACGGGACGATAATTCTCGGAAAAAAAAAGAAAAATTCTTTTACTCAGGGCTTCTGATCATGGCACAGCTGTGGGAGGTTCTGGTGCAGAGGGAAAGACGAGCACATGAAGTTGGACACAAAGATCCTGGTGCTGCTCAAAATTCATGTGGAGCCTGGGCAGAGCCATCTTTGCCTTTTCTTCTGCCCCATATATCATGGGCTCACAGTCTGCATTTACTTTATATTTCTTCCTACAAGGTCCTGTGGAAGAGAAGTAGATTGTTTCTAGCCCTTGAAAAAAGTAGAGTTATTTTTGTATAATGCTATGTCATTCAGTTGAATAATCAAGCCTGTCAGGCACATGAATGGAAGATAAATATTAAGGCATGAAAAGTATAAAAAGCATTCATTATGGAGAGAGAAGTATTTATTACTATAGGAAATTTCTAGTGGACTTACAATTATGAAAGCTTTCATGTAACAAGTTGATTTAAGGTTTCAGAATTCACTGCAAGTACTTGCAGAATATTCCAGATGACTAGAATGGAGATGGGGTCATTTGAAATAGATGACAATATAATCTTTACACCTCATAGTAATATTAGGGGTTTTTTACAAATAAAATATGTTTGATTGATAAGTTATCCTTCAAATACTGTACAAAGTTTTAAAATCATGTGCTGGCATTATTTCCTCACCCTCATCTTGATGAAACTGGACTAAATCTTTACCTACAGGTTCTTCTTCTGATGCATTCTAACAAAAAATGCACTGCAGGGAATTCCTCATTTCTCAATTTCACATGGGGGGGAAAAAAAAAAAAAAAGAAAGAAGCTTTTTCATTTACATAACAGAACATATCCAGAGCTGTGCAAGTGTCTAGGAGTTGTAAAACTGGTGGCCTAATGGGCTCAGGGCAGGTGAAATGGTCATGCCTGAATGAGAACAGTAATTCCACACATATCTCTGTGTTTCTTCCCATACAAGGTTCCTATCCCAGCTGTACAAGTACCAACTTGACAGCAACTGTCAAAAGCTTCTTAAAATGAGCAATCTTGACTATTTTTGCCACTGTTTGCAGATCAGACAGCACTGTGTAAATGGTTTTTTACACAATATATTTGTGTGTCTTCTGTTCTGTACACAGCTCAAAATGCCTGTATTCTCCCTGCAAGGGTTGTGTGACTTTGAGCAGTCTTCATTCTGGGGCAGGCAATTCACAAGCCTTCCTTTCTGCCTTCCTCCCTCCCTGGGTCAGCTCTCATTCAGGGAAACAGGTTTTTATGGTTTTATGGCATAATCAAAGGAGACATGAGAAAGCTTTAGCTGTTGCATGACAGTCACCTGTCTACATACTACTCTGGCATGATTTGGGGAGGGGAAACCAAAGCTAACAAAAGGTTCAATTACCACTTCTGCTATTAATTTAGCAGGGAAAAAAAAAGAAAAGAAAGAAAGAAAGAAAAAGAAAGAAAGAAAGAAAGAAAGAAAGAAAGAAAGAAAGAAAGAAAGAAAGAAAGAAAGAAAGAAAGAAAGAAAGAAAGAAAGAAAGAAAGAAAGAAAGAAAGAAAGAAAGAAAGAGAAAGAAAAGAAAGAAAGAAAGAAAGAAAGAAAGAAAGAAAGAAAGAAAGAAAGAAAGAAAGAAAGAAAGAAAGAAAGAAAGAAAGAAAGAAAGAAAGAAAGAAAGAAAGAAAGAAAGAAAGAAAGAAAGAAAGAAAGAAAGAAAGAAAGAAAAGATTGAATATTGTGATATTTAGATTATGATTATATGTCCAGCCTTGCACTTCAGGGGTCATACTGACATGCGAATGTGGAATGTGGGATGATAGCTCCAGATCACCCATCTCCCCAGCAAAACTGATAAGGAAGTTTTATGAAGATAAATGTATGCACATCAGGATGTGATGTTTGTTCCTGTTGTTTGTGGGACCAAGGATGCAGAAAAGGGATGAAGTGCATCCCCACACCCGCGATTTAAGCCTTTCTAGCTTTTTTCAGCCCCAGGTTGGTCTTCTGGTTGTGTCCAAGTACTGAATCTTCCTTCACCAACCTGGAGATGGGGAGGTAGGCACCAGATGCCTGGCACTGTGAGTAAGGAAAATTGGTATGGGTTGAGTGAAAAACAAGTGGTTGCTTTCCCTTCTCAGAGTATCCCACATTGGGAATGGGAGGCAGAAGGAAAAGGGCACTTTGGAGACTATTTATCCTCTGACTTTTTTTTTTGTACAAGGGGAACTATGCCTGCTGATGGAAAAGTGGATCCTGGAGAGCACATCTTCCCTGCACATAGCACACATTTCTTTGGTCTCCCAGCCAGACCAGCATTCTTCAGTTTTCTACCATGTGAGAGTTGCTTACAAATCCTGTGAGATTTTGAGCACTACCTGCAAGATCCCTTATGAGTCTGAAGCACCTTAGGGAAGGTATTAGGCAAAAGAAAATCCAAAACACCCCATCAAATAAACAAATAAAAAACACCCCTCCCAAACAACAACAGAAAAACAACCAACAAACCAAACAACAACAATAACAACAAAACAACAACAACAACAACAAACAAACAAACAAAAAAAAACCACACCAAAAAAGGAGAGAAAATGGAAAAGAAAAAGAACCACTCACCTTTCCCTATCAAAGCAGTTTTACAGAGCTTTGGAAAAAAAGCAAGACAAAATAAATATTGAGTGAGAAGGAAAAAAGCCAGTATTGCATCAAATACTTGCCCCAGGTCCTACAACAGCAAAAATGAGGTGACATGCAGCCATACATGAGTGGACAACATGTCAGCTGCACAGAGGGTCTCTTCATCGTCACACATGTCCCCTAACTGGCAGTTTACCCCTTCAGACACAATGTTAAGAGACACAGGAAGAATGTTCTCTTTTTGAAAAGTGTCACATAAAGTAGCTTACCAGCCTGGTTGGCAGAAAATCATATTTTCTGATATCTGATGTCACATTTTATTAGATTTAGGATACTATTATCCTACTTACTTAGGGGTTTAAAAGTATCCTTTTTATAGCTAATGCCACAGGTAGAATGTTAAACTATAGACGTTTTGCAATAAAGGACTAGACTTCTCCTTATACATATCTGGTATTTTTTGCCCCAAACAATGCAATAGCTGTTCAGTATTTTTTGTCCTTCTTTTTTTTTGTATCCTTGCACATTTGTCCTCATTTCATACACTAAAGTACGAGTGAATCTGGTTAGAGTCTGCAGAACTCTGGAGCTGTAATTTGTAACTCTTTTAAAATATTTTAATGACTTATGATTATTTAATATACTTAAGATGGTTTAATCTTAACTCCAGAGCTCAGAGCAGTTGTCCTTTCAGTTCAAACAATGGCATTTGCTGTAGTTCCTGGCAGCAGTTTCCACCTGCTAGTAAATAAAATTTACAGTAAGTGTTTGGGACTATATCAGTTCTGAATCATCCCTTTGCATTTATGTAGTAATGTTTTATCTTGATCTCAGTTATCAGGGGACTTTCAAACAAACCCTTTTATTGAATCAAAGTCCCTTAAAAGTCTTCAAGAAAATTTTGTACTATTGGTTATTGAAGGTTTTTCAATTGAGAGAGGTTTGAAGTTCTAGAAATTTTAATATAAATAATATTATTTCTGAATATAGTCATGCCCTTATTTATGCAGCAGTATCTGTATACGTTAAAGGGCAGAATTTTATTCATACCATCAAGAAAATTATTAATTTTCATCAAAGGATGATTATTTCTGTTCTGTTCTGTTCTGTTCTGTTGTGTTCTGGAGGAAACTTATTTCCTTGGGTGGCATTTGCCTTATTTGCATACATGAGAATTAGCATTACAAAATTAAAATATAAATATACCTTTTCTATATCAATATTCCAACGTTTAATGATTAAGCCATAGCTTTTCATCCCTAAATCTCTACATCTTTAGTTACTTATCAGAGCAGTAATATATTGATAGTAACATGCTACTGACAGGTGTCCAGCTGGAGAGCAGATTCCTGGACAATGGGAGGAAGCAAGCAGAAAAATCTCCAAAAATGTGGCGCTCTTGCCTTGTTCACACAGCTCTGCTTCAGTCATAGCTGTTGGGACAATGGAGAGACAGGAAAAGAGAATGCTGGTCAAATATTAATATTTAGTAATAGTCAATAGCATGAGTTTGGCAGGGGTTTTTCAGCTTTCTTTACACAACAAAAGGAAACATCTCCACAGGAACACAGGAGTATGATTCAATTACTGATAAAGGAAATATGCGTCTTATAGTGTATGATATTAGCTGCTGCAGGCTTTAAAATAAAATATCCAGCAGACAGTGTGATGCTTTCAGTAAGAAGGAAGGACAAGGTACTGATATCACTCTCTTTAACGATTTACAGAACTTTCTCCAAACAGACCTGCAAAAATTCTCATTCCATAGATTGGAAACACTTAGGTCAAGAACTTTACATATAAAATAAGAGACCTTCAAAGAAAATTTAGATATGACTTTAAGAGCTCTACAGCTGAGTAGAAAAGCCCTTCTCCCCACCAAACTAAACCAACAAGGCTGTGTTCTCTGGGAGCCACTGCCCTGGACCAGCTTTGGTCTGATGGCTCAAATGCACTGGTGATAATTAAAGATCTCGAGGCACATTTTGCAGGAGAGAGGACACTATCTTCAATTCCCTTTGCAGAGCAAAATATATTTCCCTGTTTTTGTTGGGCAGGTCTCCTAATTCAACCTGCTAGCTGGCACCAAATTACTCCCTGAAGCAGAAGCACTTTTGTAAGAAATTTCCAAATAGACACTTTTTATGCTGTTTTTAATATTTTAGAATAAAAGACATATTTGAACAAGATCAACCCAAAGACTGTTGAATAAAACCTCTCTGTGGGGCTTTGATAAACCACAGAATCACTCTGTGTTTTATCAGGACAGAGTAAGAATTCATAGACTTTATTTTAATTTTTCCTACTCTCTTTCACAGTTTATCATTCCTTGGGGTAATTCCATTAAGAAACTATGTTGTCACCTGCACTGAAAATACATTTTTTCTCTTTTAAAAGTGATGTGTCAAACCAATACATCAACTGTGCTACTTGTGCTTCTCACCCACCATTACAAATATTTTCAATTTTTAAAAGTAAAATACTTTTCTATATTTTGTAAAATTATTCATTCACCCAAACACAGTCAGGGGCTCTGTTTCTTTCCTTAAAAAACAAACAAACAACCAAAACACAAGCAAACAAAAAACCCAAAACAACAACTCTGGATTTAAAGTTTTTCCACTTTACCGAGAGTAATTTTGACATTTCTGTAAATTATTTCTCCAAATCACTCTATCTCTTCTACTGAAAAAAAGGTAACCAGCTTCATATTTAGATCTACAACTGACCTTTAGGATTGCTCTCCTTAGTGTACATTTTAGTAGGCATAATTGCGTTGAAATATGAATTAATTTGACAGTGGTCTTCCCTACATACCCTGGATTATTTTAAGAAGATGAATGTAACCTTCAGCTAGGTTCTGTGGAGGTTTTATTCCAGAGCCTTTCACTATAATTTGAGATTGAAAGTTTACCAATATTTGAAGAATGCCATTGAGCACTAGGCTGTATTTGTTTGTCTCCTGAACTCATTCAATTAAGAAAATAATCCATTATGGAAAATCTTGATTAAAAGTTGGCTTATTCTCCCATTTGATTAAAATTCAGCACTACACTGAATCAATTGTTCAGTACTTCAGTGAAACCTGCATCAACTGCAGGCAGAAGACAAATTGCTCTGTTGTTCTTGCATCTTACTCACCTTTTCTGTCCTCTGATTATAAAATCTACTGGGGAACAATAAACATGCTCTAAAATTGTGGTTTCCCTTGGTCCTTGACCCTATTCCGTGGCAGAGGGAGAGATCCCAGGACAGACCAAGAGGACTTGGGAGTGAAAGGATTTCCTTGGCCAGAGGCTCCAGTTCCACAGTCCCTATCCTGTCCCAGGATGGAGACTGTGGAATAGCTTATTCCTGCCATGAACTTCATGGGTTCCTTAGCCTTCTGAGCCCCAAATAAAATCTTCAGGATTTAGTCCTTTGCATATTTCCACAATGATATCAGCGAACAAGGCTAATCTCGCCTGCCAACAAAATGGTTTTATAACTCCATACTAAATCCCTAATTAAAAGTGCCACCTTGAAAACTGCCACAAACAAAGCAGCTGAGATTGGGCTGCAACCTAACAGCCATGGGACTGGAGAGGATGGGCTCTTTATCCCAAAACTTACCTCAAAGTCATCTCTTTCTCCTTGTCTGTGCTCAGCTCTGGAAGAGGTAACGCTGCAGCCACTCAGATTGCTGCATGATTTCAGTGGGCGAAAATCACACATTTGGTCTTGGCCAAATCAGTGGCAAAAATCCTCTTGATTTCAGGACAGTCAGCCTATGGCTTCAAATGTGGCAACAACAACAACAAAACCGTAACCAAATACTAGTAGGTTTGCTTTCCAGGGTATTTTGATTTCCAGTTTCTCTGTCCTTCACCAAATGTGACAGTTTGTAGCAATTAGGAATCTTTACTCGGGAAGATTTTTAGACATAAACAAATAATTTCAAGCATACTACTGTGGTTCTCAATCAAAGCTTCATGGAGAAGCTTTTCCAATTTTTTCTTACACTATGACTAATTCTTTTTACTATTTCTGTAAATAAAATTTCCATTTTCCCTGGTTTTCACACAGGGAAACTAGGTTTTTGCTAAATATAGTTGAACATTATTATTGTGCCAACTATCTAACTTCCAACATTACAACTCCATCACGAGGATTGATTTTTTTGATTATTATTATTTTGCTTCCTTATGGGTTTTCCCAAGGCTCAGTATATTACCAGCAAAACACAATGTTAGCTATCCAAACAGTGGTTTATCTTATTATTTGATGAAGACACAAGGGAGAATAATTGACAGAAACCCCAAAAAAAAGATCTTTGACTTCTTCAAAATTTTAATGCTTAGTGTCTTCACTGGTAAAAATATGTTTAAAAAGTGACTTCAGTAACAGCCCAAAATAATGGAAGAAAAAACAGCATTAGGACTGTCACATATTGGCCATAGATATCTTGAGTCTAATATTACTTCCAGTCACAATTATTAACTGGAATCAAATATTTGCAAAATTTAGAGGAAACCCTATTTTGTTACCTGACTGAGAGGCTGTGAGGTGAGAGTGAAATGAATGTGCATAAATAACGTGGGCAGGTGAAGCTGAGCCCACTAGAAATAGGATACTTGGTAAAATAACTCCGAGGTCAGCATTTGTGATGAAAACAGACTGAAGCGGGTCAGAAGCATTTCATTCTAATCTACTGCTTTAAAATATATAGACATTGTGCAATTAAATGAAAAGCAAAAGCTGCTGCTGAAGAGAAGAGAATAAAAGAAAAAGCAAAAGCTAAAGAAAATGTCATCTGGAGAAGATCTCATTTTGGAAACCTACAGTATGGTGATTGATAGGACTAGCATTTTTCAAGCTCTGTCACAGCTGAAGTATAAAGCTGTCAGTGCATATGATAATGATGGATGCTCTAAAACATGCAAATAGCATGAAAAATCATTTCTCACATAATTTTGGAAGATGAGAGGAGTTGTGAACTGAGGGGAGAGGGGAGAGTAGGTCAAGCTTAACGTTCAGCCGAGAGGAAGAGGCGGCCTCCTCGCCACCGCCGGAGTTGTTAATTACTATGTGAGTGAAACAATGAGTTATGCCGGCCTTCTGCAAATTTTCCCACAGAATTGTGATTGTGGCCGGCGGAGGGAGAGGGGCAGAGCCGCAGCTCTGGAGCTGAGCACAGTGGGGAGCTCCCCCGGAACAAATCCTCGCCGAAGGAAAGCTGCCCGGGGGCTCCCGAGCTCCCGGGAATGTGTTGCTTTAAGAACGTCCTGTGTATTTCAGAGGTGACATTTACAGTACACCATCAATATTGGGGGTGTTTCAGTTAATTAGCCATTTTTATTAATGCTGAAGTACAGTAAAACCCAATATAAGTGTTAGGAATGTAAATGAGCACCATCCCCAGGCTGAACCAGCTCCAAGCAGGGAGCTATCACACACTGCCCCCATATTTATGTCGCTTTTTTACTTTCTGGATCGAGCAGAGGTTGCCTATGCTTCCAGCTGAGTTTCACCTCTTGTGCATATGCATGTGCTTGCCTGTGCCAAATTCACGAAAAGCAACAAAGCTGTAGGTGCAACCTCAAATTTGCTGGATTTATTTTCATTCTTTTTGCAATTTTGAGGAAAATCATATTTGTAACCAGCTCTGGTGAAAACCATATACATTAAGGTTGGTTTTGTGATTTTTTTTCTCTTCTGCTTAGTTATAATGATGCGCCTTGCAGCATCTAAACAGAGGAAAATCCATGGCATATAAAATAAAGCATTATTTATATAGTGTGTCTTTCTTGGTCTCCATGAAATGGTAAAAAACACCCAGCTCACATCACTTTGTATTCAAATTCCTACGTCCTAATTCCACATTAACTTTTGACTATGCCTTATTTTCAAAACTCTGTTTCACTCAGCATAGGTCTACACACTGGGTCTTCTCTCTACTGGAATTTTTGCTTACTTTATCCCACCAAAAATCCCAGCTTAATATGAGCCCACCTGTGTGTTTCCAAGTCTACCTCCACAGTTGCCTTTATGTTTTTCTTCAGTTTTAGGGTTCCTGATAGCATCTCCTTATTGTTCCAGTCCCTTCCAAACAGAGACCATCTTGATATTGGGTCTTTTCACATATCTGTATCCTTCCAGAGATCATGTTCATCTCAAATTTGACAATACAGATCTTAGAAAAAAAATTTTAAAATGCCATCCTAAATCTTTCACTAAATGGTTTATATTCAGTCTTATCTGTACCTTTGTTAGATTGCAAGCTCTTGGAGGTAAAGACCTCCTTTATTCCTGGTGTGCATACTGCTGAACACACTGTCACACTCCACAAATTGCAAATAATGAGCGATGGCGATGGACCTTATTTTCTACTGCCTTCCATCTTATTGCTATTTACCTTTGCACAAAACAAGTGTCAAAGAGGTGACATTAGCAAGGGCTGTGGCTCCTCAGCAGCTCAGCATGTTTGAAGTTGAAGTCTCATTCATAAAAGAGGACAACAACCACAACACTTCAGAAAATTTTATCTAAACATTTTACTAACTTACAAATTGAATTTGTCATTGATTTCCAAGACAATCCGTTTCATACTTCATTTTGTTAAACACTGGTACCATTCCTGCATAACCAGGATCTCGTCTTGCTGTTTCAAACTGCTTTGTTTCAGGTAATTCATGAAAGCAAGGTTTTAAATTAATCTTATTCTGATTTTCTCCCCCCTGTTGGATTTCATCTTCATTTCAGGTTTGGAGCAATAGCTCATATTCATGTCCGGATACTCAAAATGCTTTTTTGAATAAGAGCAAGGATTATGCCCTTTTGGACGTGTTCAAGTTCACATTTAAAATGAAAAATAACTCACCGTTGCTGATGATGAGTTCATATCTCTCCTTATTCCCTGTTACTGTTAAGATTAGAAGGGTCCAAAGGCAGGTGAGGTGAATCAAAAATTTATCAGAAGTTCTGGAAATCAATGTATATCTAAATTAATCATGGCCTAAAGGTGTCATACTGGACTCAGACCAGCTCAAATAATACCCGCACAGGACAGAGTAGGGAGCCTTTTCCCCTTGCTGCAATTAAAATGTGTGTAACAAAAATGTCCAGGTATTCCCTGGAGCCTTAAGTGAGGCAACTCCCCAGAAAGCAGATGCCCAGCATCTAAATTACCAGGCCACGTTTACAGAGCGGAGATGAGAAGCACTCCAGCCGAGTAAAACAAAACAAAAACAACCCAGTCATCTAAAACCTGGACCCTGGCCAACTTTTCCCAATAATGGTAGGTGACAGGCCAGAGCTGATCCAATGTGCATTTTAATTGGTGGCAAGCTCAAGTAACAAGCCATTGCTGTTCATCTGTCAAAGAAGGTGGGGGGGGGGGGGGGGGGAAGCCCAAACATGTAACACTGTCTTTATTTTGTTATTAGGCTATGTACTACATATATTTTTATGTAAATGTTTGAAGGTCTTTGGCATCTAACAGGAACAAAAAGGGGATTTTCCCCTACTAATTCCTAATATTTACATCTCCAAAAGAGAAACAACTAGAAGAAGATAGCATCTCTGTGGTCTGATGGAGTGAAGGAGACCCTGAGTCATACTTGAAGCAGCCTGATAAATTGATCGGTGACAGCCCATGTAGGTAAAAGTTCTCAGAAGAGAAATGGCAACTATGTGTAATGATACTTCTGCTTCACTTAAATACTGTGAAAATGTGAAATAGCCCAACACAGGCTCTCCAGAGCAAAAGCCTGCCACTGATTTGGGAAAGCTTCTCCTTTTGAATAGCTTCCCAAGAGTTTAACTGCTTTCATTCAGGTTTTACTGTAAAGCATGAAAAGTGAGCACTAAAACTCCTAACACCCTCAGTTAGCATACAAAGCACCTTCTTCCTCTTTGTTTCGTTTATTTTTTTTTTTAACCTCGATATTAACAAAACAAACCTGATCAGTCTGAAGGGGCTGTGAAGAAGATTGCATTGTTTAAGGGCAGGCTTTTGAAACCAAAAGGACTCTAACCAATTTCTTATGACCAAGAGGTGGGTACAGTTTCATGTGTTGCAGAGTATTCGTGTGCTGCTCAGGAGAGCACAGATTACATTCCATCAAAGGCAATTTTTCAGAGGTTGTCCCTCCTTTTGCTTTCCACGAAAATGAATCTATACCATTTACATGGAACACTTAACCTTCAGACTGTCCTTACTACAGCAACACTACTCCTATTGCAGATACATGTTTACTTAGACAAATCTAATTTACCCTTTGTTAATGTGTGCTGTCTTTACTTGCTATATTACATTAAAGTAGAAATAGAGTTACAAAAAAATTATCTTGCTTAAAATCATTCATAAGCTTTCATCAAGGGAATAAATTTACCAATTTCCCTCTTAGTTTATAACCATCCACTGTACTAACTTGACCTTTACCTAAACAGGGCTATAATTGCAGTTAAGATTATGTAATTTACAATAACAACAAAAAATTACTTTTGAGGAACTGCTACTGGCCATGAATGTCTCACAGCCATTAAATGCATCATTCATCTTGAGAAGAAAATTATTCTTATCCACGTCGACATTTTTAACATAAACTGTAGTACTCTCTGTTGGCACTTTTTTACGTACCCATTAATCTCAATAGTAAAGCATAAGTCTCACCCACCTATTCTCTGAAGTTTGGATGTCACTACTGTGTACAATAAAAATTGTATATTCATGAACTCCATTTGTTTTATGTCCTTCTCTCTGTCAAAGTCTCCCAAGCAGCATATGCTTTGCTCTGTGGAGAATAAAATCAAATTTGTCTGTCTTGTCATATTGTCATCAAAGTGATACTATCACAATTAGATTAACATTTTGTGAAGGAGCTGAAGGGAGGGAAAGGAAATAGGAACAAATTATAGAGAATCCCAGTTAACCCTTTCTCCAGCATTAAGCCCCCTTCGAGTGGTACCTGGAGGTAAAGAAAGCAGCCAGGATCCAACACAAGCGACCCTGCCCAACCCCTGCCGCCCAGCTCGGGGTCAGCCAGGTTTCTCCCCAGGCCTGCAAGGTACGAGTTCATCCAGGGGGCTGGCAGTGCTACTGAGAGGAAGCACTGTTGGGAGCAGAGCTCTTCCCGGGCTGTTTTACAAAGCGGCGAGAAGAAGCAGAGCGCAGTCCCCGGGGCAGGCGCTGGTGCGGGCGGCGGGAGCACACCGGGACACCCGCTCCGGCTGCGCCACCCGCGGGATGCTCCGGGGCCAGCGCAGCACCACGGGCACCTCTGCTGCCTACAATGTATTAGTCTGCGAGCAGAGCACAAGGAGCAACTTGGTTTTTAGAGGGTTTTTGTTGGTTTTTTTAGTATTTTTTTCAGTTCTACTTTCACATTTATTCATTTGTTAAATAAAACCCCCAAAAAAGTGATTTCGACAAGATGAAGGGACAAAATTCCAGCCTGTTGTGCAGAGGTGACGAAAAAGTGTCTCTCAACTTACTCACACTGTGCAGCTGCATTTCCCAAACCACTTCTAGTGTACAGGCAAGATCCATGCAATAAATTATGTTTGTGCGGGACAAAGATGTGTATCTGTACAACTTATCTTCTTATTACAATGGCATCATCTGCACATTGATCTCCTTCTTTGGGGATTAATTCTAACATGAGCTGTTTCTGATACTTATTTTTCAGGACAGGCCTGCCAAGGATGTATTTTCTCTTCATTCTCCTGTACATGAAGTAACCCACCAAAATGATAAATTCAACTGCCTGGCACACATGTCACAGAACAACTAATCTATCTTAGGATTTCTGTGGAAGTTATCAGCTGTTCAGAGTGGGAATATTTTCTGTAAAGTCAGATGGTATAATTACCATAACTTACATTGCACAATACTTGAAATGATGAAAAACAATAAACTTTTTTTAAAAGGACCAAAAGTAACTTGCATGTCTCCATGTGAAATATTATGGCATTTCTCACTAACAGAAACCAGTGTTTCCCAAATCTCTGGGAAATTGTATTCTCTCTAGTCAAATAGATTCTATCCTAGCTCTGTACACTTCTCATGTGCAAGGATTTAAGGACACCATGTCTTTTGTGTAAGAGAAAACTGGAAAATCACCTAGAACAGAATTTTATTTGCCACGAAGCTTGGACATATTACTGAATAATATGGAAGCAAACTGTACATGACAGGAGAGAGAGAGTGCAAACATTTTTTGTCCCACATTTTTTAAAATCTTCGTTGTTTGAAGAGGGGGTCACAGGGCAGGGTGCTGTGGACATAGTGTTGGGAAAGGGAGGGGAAATGCACACCAAAGGGAGGATAAATTAATGAACAGCAGTGCAAACAGAAGAGGCAGTGGGGAAGGAACAGTCAGAACAGTACACTGGGCAGAACACTATTACACAGACAAAAAAAAAAAATGGTAAGGTCAAAGAGGAGGAGAAGAAACTTTGAGATTTTGCCAAGAGGCAGCCTTTGGTAATCAAGGCAATTCCAGCAGAGCACAGAAATGAAAGCCAACTGGAAAAGATTCATTAGAGTTTAAGTAACTTAAGGTAGTGGTGACAGACTGCCTGTCGGATTAATTTGGAGGTAAAGGAAACGTGGGGAGGCAAGCAGGAATGGGGGATGAGTTTGCAAGATGCCTCTTCCTTCATCTTGGCCACAGAAAGAAGCTAGAGGACAGTGAGAGGCACCGGAAGAAAATAAGCAAAAGGCAAGATCTTGCAGAACAGCAACATCTGCCCGGTGTAGAAGTTGTCCATTTCAATATCAGAAAGGAAAAGAGAAATTTAAACTCTCTTCTAAGAGAATCTGTTCTTTCTCTGGCTTCGCAGCACTGCTCCCCCTTGTCTGAATGCAGAAAGAAGCTTTTGCTAACACTTCAGACACAGGTCCTGTGGGCTGATCCCACGAGTGCCCTCAACTCTTGCTGAAGTCAATGGGAGTTAAGGGCGTTCAGCACTTTCCAGGGTCAGGCCATGTATCACTTAAAAATAACTCACCAACATTAAACATCATTAAAGAAACTAATGCTCATTAACTAGCAATAGACCACTGGGGAAGGATCAATAGTTGTCTCCGAAATCATCTTACCTCTTACAGTATGTGCATACTCCACTTAATGACAGTGAAGGATGGTGACACTGAATGATAGGTCACTGATAACAGTGAATGGGAAAGACTGCTTCTTAATTAATCAGGACAGTACTAGCAATGAATTCCACTTAACAGGGATACATTTGGGGATCTAACCAGGTGATTAAGGAATGATGTGCTGACCCTTGGTGAAACAAAAAGTGGCCAGCTTAAGAAGAAATGCAAGGAACACTCTTTTCATTCTTCTGGTTTTCTTCTGAGCAGAGTGCTTTATTTCACCTCATGGTTTTCAAGGCATTGCTTTTCTTTAATTAGCTCCTAATAACTGGAGTAAATTCATAACCAGCCAGGCTGACTGAGCCTGCCAGTGGAAAGGGTTCTGTGGTGTGGCACCAACATAATGTTGTATCTGAACTGAATGGCTCTTGCTCTGCAGCTCTTGCTTAGGGAAAGCTGCTACCATGCTTAGCTGGAGCTGTGGTTTCCCTGATGGGGCTTAGAGGCCATTATTTGGCAGAGTACAAACCGGGCAGGCTTGCATGCCTTGTACGGGGGTTATGAACGCTGTTTCCTTTTTCTGATCCAGATCTGGATTTCCTTCCCTTCGGGATCTACATATGGGAAATCACAGAGATGTCCAAGCACAACACTTTTTGCAGCCTTCAAGAGATTGTCTAATGGCCATTTTAAGTAAAAAAAAAAAAAAAAAAGCAGCACAATCTTATCTGCATTCCACTGGTACCTAACGACCCTCCCCATGTGACAGAATTTATTGTAATCCCTATAAACCTAAATCTCAAAGAATTCCAATGCCTTGCACATCTCTCCTGTTCTAATTTATGAGAACTTGGTAATGTGCCATCTGGAGGTTTCACTGCCAAAAGGAGAAAGAAAGGAAAACGCAGGGGAAGGAGAAGATCTGGCTTCAAGGAATAAGTGTCATGAACTCATACAGACAAAAACTACATTTCAAAAAAAATCAGTTTTAACTTGCATGATCGGCACATACACAGCTGATAACCCAGGGTCTCAACCTAAGGACATTAGCAGCATTACAGGGCAATCCTTACACAAGGACAAAACGTTCTTGAGCAATTTCAGCAATGTATTAGACACAAACAGGTTTTTCCTCAAAACTGAAGTCATGTCAGGCTTCTTGCTTCACCTCTTTTAATTTTCCCTGAACAAACATATTTATTGTGGCGGTTTCAAGTAAATTTCCAGTTCACACACTTTTCCTGTGAGACAACAAAGGGCTTATTGGAGGGAGCTTTTAGGCTGATTTGCTGATCTACACCCAGGCCATCAAAGGTCTGAGGCCTATTTTACTCTGAAAAAAATATGCCTAGCTCTGATTTCATTCCTTTTATTAAGCTACTTAAACAAAAATAACATTGAAAACTCTATGTCACTGAAGTCATAATTACTAACCTATGAAAAGAGCAATTCAGCTGTCAGGCTGGATCACATCAACAAGTTAGACACAGTACTGGCAAGCATATTAGATCACAAAATAAGTTAAATCATCCTATTAATACCAAAATAATCAATCCTAACACAAACAGATTTGCAAATTCATCCTAAAGAGGATATTAAGAAGGCAGCTGTTCATTCATTACATGTACCAATTACAGAACATCTTAATGTTGAAAAGAAATCATCATCTATCATCTGATCCATGTTCCTGGCACCAGTGTAAAGGTTTCTCCTCAAACAGTTGCTCTTCCTGCTCATGAGTGAGCAAACCCCGTTCTCCCAGGATCCATCTTCAGAGTTACTGGGATGGGGATGTTTACATCAGCATCTATCAGAAGAGTGTCCCATTGGCCAGAAAGTACAGAAAGAGGAAGGTTGCAGGCTGCTCACTGAAGGCAGGACCCTTTTCCCAATATTTAATTTGACTGAGGAACGGTCTCATTAATGTTTCCTTCATGAATGCAAGGCCAGTGCTCACACCCACCTCTCCACAAATAGCTGGAGTGCCAAAATTCACAGTTCACAACAGGATTGAGACTCCTCCACAAGGTGAGGAAACGGCCACTTTTGTAACAGCAGCAGAGTGACTCTCCCAGGCACTGTTGTCTCCCTGGTGTCTTGCAGCACCAAAACCATGGAATCCCTCAGCCCTGTGTGTTCCTGTGCTCAGCCAAAAGACTCAGTGAGTGCACCTCTGGCCAGTGTCTGCCTCTGCGCAGGATCAGCAGGGCACTGCTGGCCAGAGGGAGAGTTTGGAACCACAAGCACCATGTGTGCCTCCTTCCCTTCCCTGCTCCTCTCTTCCCTCCTGCACCAGCCAGGGCAGAGACACCTTCTGCACCCATGGGGAGCCTGGGGGAGGCAGGGCAGGACTCCTGCAACTCCTCTCTGGACTGAAGGAGAGGCTGCAAAGGGAATGAATCTGGGGAGAGATTCTCACACTGCTAGGCAAGGTTGGCTTTAGCTGCAGCCATTAGTACTCCATGAAGCATGATTTCTTGTTCCATCAGTCTATCACCCTGCATAGCTACCTTCATGGTCTGAGCCAAAATCTGGATCTGTCTCAAAACAGGAAGTTCAAATGGGCTAGGAAGACACCCTGTAAATGGAAGATAATTTTAGAAAGGGAAATTATTACATTAAAATTTAATTAAAAGATGTAGTCACAGACTTTGCAACTCCTCCTCTTTTCTCAGTTGTACTAAGTCAATACCTGTCAGGTCCCATGTACTTTTCTTCTGGGTTCAGGAAGAGGCTGAAGACTGATTATCTGACTTCTCACACACCCTTATTGGAGACTGAACGAGCAGTTTTGCCTGAGATGTGTTCTCAATCAAGGCACTACCCTGCTCGTTCTCACCTCCCTCAGAATTTCCTCCAGATGAGACACAAGGTGCACAATATTCAGATTACAACATTTTCCTCTAGGACCAATTCGTGAAAACAACATTTTAGTGAGTTATTTAAAAATTGCTGGCATTTTGAAGACTGTGTAGTTTGCAAGTCTGACCTTCCCTTTGCCAAACACCAAAAAGTGAAAAATCTAATTACAAGATCATGATGGGTTTTTTTATTTGCTTTAATAGGTTTTGGACATTATATCAGCAAACCAAAAAGCATATATAAATAGATTAAAAATAGTAGTTTTAACACTCAGGAGAATTCTCTAAGCACAAAATTGTTGGGGAACCGTCCCCTCTTTACTAGGAGTGGAGACAGCGTACAGCAAAGCCTCTGAGATTCACCAGGACAAACTATTAAGGTTCATCCAGATTCAGTATTGGCAATGTGCTCAGCTAAGACAGCGTTGCTTTCCTTCTCTTTTCATTGAATAGACCACAGAAGCAACTGAAGCAGGACAAAGGCATTGCTGGGAATGGGGAGAATCCATGGGACCTACGCAGTGAGAGCTGGAAAATCAAATTTTTTAATGTCAGCTGTTATCAGTGGTACTTTCTCCATTGCACAGATGAGTCAAAGAAACATGTAAAACCAGAACGGGCTACCTGAAAAAGAGGAAACATCACACTTCAAAGGTGCCAGTTCCCATACTGATTTTTACCTGCCTAGGGTCCCATATGAGCAGTGACTGAGCCTTCACAACTGCCCTGGTGACCCTAAATCCCAGCATTCAGGAACAGGCTGCCACACTCCTCCTACTCCATCAAGGCTTAGCAAAAAAAAAAAAAAACAAAAAAAACAAAAAAAAAAACACAACAAAACAAAACAAAACCCCCAAACAAAAACCCCAAAAAAACACACAAAAAACCCCCCCACTTTAATTTCTTTCTGTGGCTTCTTGATCTTGTGAAAAGCAGTTCAACACCTACAGAATACCTTCCCTAAGGAGATAACTGTACAAGCAAAGTTCAAGTATCCCATCATTGATTGCATGTGTTTCATACTAAGCTCCTTCCACTATAATGCACTTTCTACAATAGCTGATAGATTTTTCCAGTCTTCCTCTGGGAGTCCTAAATGACTTTGCCAAAGAATTGTAAAAGCTCCTTTTCCTCCACTGAAAAAACTCAATTCCTGAATGAAATGTTTGAAAACCTTTAAAGATACTTTTTAATCCATGTATTATTTCCTTAAAAATAAGGAAATTATGCAAACAGTAGAACACAGGTGGTGGTACGAGAACATGCTAAATTGCTGTGGCAGTTTGATTTTCTAACCTCAGGATACCACAGGTTGTGTAAACCCAAATCAAAATTCTCTGTGTACACTCTTATCAACCACTATGTTTATTCTGATGCAGAGGCCTTCATTCCAGCAAGCATCTCTGTCCAGAAAAGTATTGACATTTGTGCTTAAATCTGAATGTACATCCCATTCAGTAGGTTGTAAAGGACATTTAAGTACCTGTATGCCTAAAAAGAGACTGACAGAGGGCATATCTGAGTCAGAATTTTATTAATGTTCCCTGAAGGTTATATAAGATCAAATGGGTAGATTGACTTGGCATTGTATTGCAGTGACTTTGTACAATGTTTGGGAAAATGAAACCATTAATGAGATATCAGCTGAATATTTTTTCATTGACACTCTGGGTAATAAAATGTGAAATGTTTTATTTCCCCAAATGAGGTCAGCACACATGCAGATAATTGCCTGAAACAATATAATTTTTGTTTAACTTGTTTAATTGTGTAGGTAACTTGTTTGTTCAAAACAAATATGCAGTTAAAAAAAACAAAACAAAACAAAAAAAACTATGGTTGGGCTCATAAGAATCCCTTCCTTTATGATTAACACTGCAGTCCCTGCTGGCAATGCTCTGGTGGCTGGACTTAACAAACACATAACCAAAAGCGGCTGTTCCTTTGCTGACTTTTCAGTTTAAATAAGCAGGAATTATGCAACACCCATCTTCTCTAACAACTTTCTCTCTGGGAGTGCAAAACAGATTCATATTAGTTCCTTATATTTTTATTTATCTGTGCATTCATTCCTTCTTTTGCCATCTGTCATAGAACTAGCTGAAAATTTGAATGTTTTAATCCTATTTGGATAACTATTTAACTTTACTTATTTATGGGGAAACATCCCCCTCCCTCCAATAGGTATTCCATACACAAATCATAGGGGCTAAGCAGAATCCTGAAAATACTGAGATAACTCCTTTATGAGTATACCAATAAAACTGGCAACTAGCTACAGCCTAGTATTTTTTCTATCCTTGGTACTAACCCCAGATTTCTGGATTTCTTCTGCTAAAAAGAGAGCAGTGTTTGCATCTTAATGCTTTGGCATTTGATTGCCAAGCTCTCCACTTGGAACTCTCCACTTGAATTCTCAGCTGGAAGTGCATGTAACATCTGTGTGCAGACTTGGCAGGAGGAGCCCAGCACGCTGGGCAGTACATGAGTCCTCTTCACCATCTTGCAGGATTAGATCCGTATCCCAAGAACTGACACAACTCAGAGCATAGAGGTTTGCCAGATCCGCATTTGTGCTCAAGTAAATGTCTGGCTTTTCAGGACCTGCCAAGAAAAGATCCCAGGCTTCTCTCTTCAGCCAACCCCAAATTCGTGCCAGTCACCATAAAGGGGTGTGAGCCCTTGTTAGTGTACACGTGTTTGAGGAGTTGTACTGATGTTAGAGGAGCTCCACCAATTGCTCCAGCCGAGGCTCTTGCCCAAAGCACTTCAGAGTGCTGAAGCCTTTTAATTCATTGCTCTGCTTCACTTTAACAGGGCTTTCAATCTCTCATTTTGGTAAAATAAGTGCCACTCCAAGTCTGGATCATGTTCCAATTAATCTCACAATAGTGGACGCCATAAGGAAACAGTGGACATTCTGCCATGTGGAACAATTACATCATATACAATCAGACAGAAAAGAAAAGGGGAAAGAAAGCAACTAAATCAACACACTGTGCATCCATTCATTTTACCGTGTCATTTAGCATATGGTCACTCATGTGATCAAGACAGTAACTGGCATTTTTCCCAGTTAATTCACCTCTTTTCTCTTTGTCCTCTGTTGTAGCACCAGTCTTTCAGCAAGATTTCAGGTTGCAATCCCCTTGGAGAATGAATGGTCCTTATTAAGTGTCTGGAAAAAACATGCAATTTATTAGTACATTGAGACTAATTATAGCTCTACCTTAATCAAATGAAGAGTAACAATAAAAAAACCCTAAACACCTCACTTGAAATTGACTTAAATATTTTTTATTTCTCTGTCTCTCTTTCTTTATATAAATTGCCAATGTAATTAAGCCCTATAGCTGTAACAGCTGTCTAAATAACTTCTGAAAAAAGAAGTTGTTTCCTTTTTTCCTGAGGTTTGGTGGTTACAGTGATGTGAACTGACTAATATTTTACAGAGCTTAGCTGTGAATCATTCGCTGCAAATAAAAGGCAAGTCACGCAAATGTTCCAATGCATGTTCTTCTCAATTATATTTCTGAGGACGTCCACTTGATTTTGATATCCATTCAGCACTACATATTTGAAGTCTAGACAAGGGAAGTCTAGACATCCATAGTGCCCTGTCATGTTTTTTTACACTATTTTTGAATTTAGATGCACCTTTGAAACACAGAAGTCTATTATGCTCATTAAAAACTGAATTCTATGTTGAAGCAAATATATTTAGCTGTAACTGATGCCCATTGCATAAACATATTTTTTGAGGGCAGCTGTGCTATACAGAGGGGAAGGATGGGAAATCCAAGCTGAAGTTCAGGTAGGAAAACCCTGTTTTTGTGGAAAAGATCGAGAATAATGAGAAGTTCCCAATCAGTGTACACTCAGGTGATTTAAGGTCTTTTAGAAATAGGCAGAAAAAAATATTCAAATACCTCTTTTTTCCCCCCTTTCTTCATATTGTTTCATTACCTGGTAATAAATTAGTAAATGTAGGAGACTTTGTTTACACACCTGAAGTCCAGGAGGGTGGCAGTTCCCAGAGCTGCACTCTACCTGAAATGTTCAAGGACATGCAGCTGACACTGTGGGCCTCTGACTGCAAGACAGACAGCTCCAGGCACAAAGCTGCTGTATAAAACTGTCTACATCTTCCTAAATTAGAACTGACAACCAGCCCTGGTTTTATAATGCTGAGTTCTCAACTTTTGGACACCAAAACCTATCCAGAGAAGGAAACAGAGTACATTAGAATTTTTTTTTGTTTTGTTTTGTTTTGTTTTGTTTTTTTGGGGGGGGTTTTTTGGGGGTTTTTTTTGTTTGTTTGTTTGTTTTTGGTTTTTGGGTTTTTTTTGCTTTTCGGCATTGTTTCTTCTATTTCTTCTCCTTTCTCTTTTTTTTCCCCCACCCTCATTTTAAAATACAGTGTTTGATACATCATATTTTTTGCTCCACTAGTTGTTGGTTGTTTTTTTTTTTTGTAGAAAACCCCTTTAAAGTTAAGCATTTAATTCTAAAAAATAATAAAACTGCAAATTTATCTTGATCACACTTGAATATGATACAGCGTTTTCACTAAAAATAGAGCTTGTTAAGGACAGGAGTTAAATTTCATAGTAAACCACTGAATAAAATGGAAACAGAAATTTAATAACAAACCATTGCTTTAAATGGAACAAGCAGGTAAAAACAGAGGGCTTGAAGAGAGATTCCTGTAACTGCTTTGCAGATTTTGCTGAATTATCACTCCTGTAATGAGTTCATGAAGACTAATGTTTCAAAAATAGCTACTAATTTCGGGTGCCAGATTTCAAACTTCTCCAAAAAGTGAATAATTTTGAGGTTCTGTCTAGTCATAACTCCCCATAAATTGGCCGTCTGGGGATTCTGAAAATGAGGAATTACAGACAACTGATTTTATCTGTTTCACACTTATGTCATAGGCATTTTGATTGAATTTTCAAACACTTATTTTTAAGGAAAGTTACATAATAATTCACTAAATATCTGATTATTAAAAATTGCCATGAAATTTGGCAGGAATAAGAACATGGACTGCAGACCCTGACTGTATGTTTGTGAACACAAATTCCACTCCTAGAACTTCTGAAAACCAACAGAGTTGCTGGCTTACCTCAATAACTGAAAATTGACCTTACAGCTAATTTAGGTTGGCTTTTTTATCACTATTATTTTTTGGCTTTTTGAGGGGGCAGACATTTCTGCTATGCAAATGTCTTCTTTATTTACTTAGAATAAACAACAAAATGAAGTACCCAACAAAGACTGCTCAAAATTTCTCTCAGTTTTTAGTGGTAATAGCTGTCACAGCTGTTTGGTTTTCAGGTCTACATTATTACACCTTTGTTTATAAAATGACCAAAAGATTCCGGGTGAAGTCTTGCATTACTCTTTGTTCTGCAACATATTTTGCTAGCGAGCCCTCAGTAGTATCTAAAATAGTGTAAATCATCAGTTTTTAATCTGGCAGGAAGTAGATAGTGGCCCATTAAACTTTCGTAATTAAATTTCCCCTGCACTCCCCCATAGAACCATTATCTGAGTTTTCTAATTAACACAAGAGGAGGGAGTCAATTCAGAGTGATGGGATCTATAGCCATCCCCTTTCATTTTAATGGCCTTTAATAAACTTTTATTACTATTGATATTGATAATTATAATACACCCTTTCCTCCGCAATGTGATTCTAAGGGCCTTGTCAAAAATTGAAAAATTCTTCCTCAAAGTTGGAGCATAGCAAATGACTGTGTCCTCAAACACCCAGAATCTGGAGCCAGGAACATCAGTGAGGAAAAAAAGACAAAGCGTGGGCAGGACCCAAGTGAATGTCCTCACTCACACAGATTCCAGCGGGTTATGCCTCGGTCCTGGTCTGCCACAGCCCTCTGCTCTCGCAGCAGAGCCTCCCCCAAACAGGCTGACACAAATGCTGAATCATGAGGTGGTTTCATGACAGATAAACACAAAGAATTATGCAGAGTTCATTTAACTTCTTTTACTTCCAGCCTTACAGAGGTCAGATACTAGAGAGGAGGATTAGCTGTCGTGACACCTAGTCCTTCCTTAGACTTTTCCTTGCTGCCTTTTATACTAACTAAACACTTTTACATGGAGCTTATATTGGCATGTCAACACTCCTAACCTCACCACAGCTACAGAACTGCATGTCTTATATCTCAGTGATCCTCTTTCAGGTGAGCAATTATGTTCCATCAGCACTGCAGTGACAGAGGCTTCACTGATGGAATGAGATGCAAGCTGGAACAGGACCTCCCTTCTGCAGGACTTGGAAGGGAAAAGGCACTCTGCCTTCCAAAGCAGGAGGTACCTGTACAATTGAACAAGCTACTGTGTGCACCTTCCTTGCTGCCACCAGTCGAGGCCCTCACGACATGAGGACATGTTTGGGCTCCCGCCTGCCAGCTGCACTCTGAACGTCACAAAGCAGTTCTGTCCCAGGGCTCTGGGTGCACACAGCTATTGCTGATGGTTTCCCCTAAAGTATACAGGCTTACTTTGAGCCTAAAACTTTATGTGTGGAAAGAATCCTTTATGGGAACACCACCTCTTACCCCATACTGCCCTCAGGTATGCACACAGCTTCAACCAGGTGAGCACAGCTACAGCTGCTCTTTCACTGCCAACAGTGACCCCTGCACTTCCTCTCCAGTACCAGGTATTTTGGCCTTTGGGCGTTGGACAGTCCCAGCAGGGGTCTGGATCTCCTGTCTGGCCTTTCCAGCAGTTCCACTGGGCACACAAAGATGCCTTTCCTTCCAGCAAAGCATGGATATCCCCTCTGGAGAAATGCCTGGTGCCCAGCTACAGTTCTCTTCATCCTGGTCTCTACACACAGGTCAGCAATACAACATAAATTCTGGCTGTTCTGAGTCCTGGGGTTGTACTTTATGACTCCTCAAAGACGATTTTGGAGAAACATTTGAAGTTGGATTTAGTAGCATTTTCAGTGCTACTTTCTTATTGCAGGCTATGATCACAGAGATTTATTAATTTCAAACACAACAAGTCACTTGTATAACTATATGCATCAAATGCAGAAAAAAAATGCAGGGAAAATGCTTGAAAAATTATTTTAAATCAAGTATATTAAGAAAATTGTTTTTGTTTTTCCAAATACAAAAGGTAAAATTGTGATTTTTAAAACCTGTGATTCAAACAGAGGAACTCACAGGTGAACCATATTGCTTTATAAATGGGTTGCCCTATAAATAGCAAAGAGTCATTGCTTACTACCTTCAAAAGACTTGACATTAATATAATTGTAAAATGTGAAGAACGCATTTCCTACAAGTAAGAGAAAAAAAAAAATCTTTAATTAATAACAACACTCAGCCATACCTGATGGGATCCTAAATTTAGATTTGGTAAAAAGCCATTAAATTGAATTAGAGAGCTTATTAAAGAGCCAACCTTTATTTCTGTTGTTTGAACTGCTGATGAGCTAATGATCAGCATTTAAACTCAAGTTCTCCAGATGTGACCAGAAATACATCTATAGTAACTTCTAAATATTGGTGTGATGTTTGTGAGTGAACTTTACATGTCCCCTCCCCAGGACTAAACAATCTCATTTCTGAAGTTCAGTGTTATGGAAGGTAGATATGAACTGAGTGAACGAGGGAAGAAAAGGTTTCATGAACAAGGTATGCAAAAAAATTTGGCATACGTTGTTGAAGTGATTATGAGGTCTGTGTGAAAGCAGTAGTAGGTAAATTTTGGCTGGCACAGCATATAGATACACAAGAGAAAAAACTCAGCCAACAGTGTGATCACAGGACAGGAACCAGCTGCCTGGATTTTGCCTCCTCAAAAACTAACAAGGAAAATCATGGGGAGAGCTCCTCTGTGACTTACAGTATTAGGGATAGAACAAAGCACGGCTGAACAGTTGGCAAACATTTGTATCTGTGAGCAAAATCTGTATGAAACTCCTCTAAATATGCACTGAGAAGTCTTCACCACTACCCATTGCAAATATTTTGGTCCCTACTGTGGCCAGTCATGAGTGGGGAAACAGGTCTGCAGAGAGGCTTTGCAGAGAGCCCATCCAGGAAAAAAGGAGACGTGGTAACCCTGGGAATGTTTGGGTTTGGAGGGACGTGATTTTAAATCAGCAGTATCACATTTCCTTCTGTGTTTCTTTCTATTTTGTCATTCAACTAATTTTAAATGAAACAGAGATTTTCAATAAGGTCATACAAATTCTATCATAAAAGTTTACATACTGAAACAGGTTAATGACATAATCTTTCTTGAAAATATCTTCCAAGAATTGCCAGAAAGGAATGTTTCAGAAGTAGGGTATCTGCCAAATTGGCACACACTCACAAATGAACTTAAACTTGCTTTTGTGACCTTGTCTGGTGATCATCTTATGTCTTAATTATGAAGGTGCAAAGTCCTCTTAAATTCTGTCCACATCAACTTCTAATTTTATCATTTTTCAAATATGATTAAACTCATCCTTCACTATTAGTCAGCTGGGTTTTTCTCCTATGCATCCTGCATCTCTGAGTTTCAAAGATGAATCAAAAAAATGAGAAAAGGGGAACAAGAATTTCCTGAATATTATGAATATCAGCTATATTTTTCATACATATAGATGCAGAATATAGATGTAGAATATGTCTTAGAAGGCAACAATGTATTAATCTGCATCCTTGTCTCTATTGCTCTGTTTCAGGCAGTGATGGTTTTGAGAAATACAAAATCCAGCCTTGTAGAATGTTGTTAGAAAAATTAATTAGAAAATGTTCGCCTATTCATTCACATGTGATATGATGTAACATGCCTATTAATTTGAGAATTAATTTATGGTGTATATATGATTGGAATATGCACATATATATTTGCATAATTACACAAAACTAATTTATTTAATATTTTTATTCGCATTAGTTTAACAGAGATTTTTGCATGATGTAAATGTATATATAAATAATTATATATATATATAAATATGTATAAAATAAAAAAGTGAAAATCAGAGAAGAAAATGGAGATTCCAGCATCCTAGGACATAGGAAAAATCAGAGGAGTATCTTTGGCAGTAAGGACAGCACTATTATAGTCCATTGTTGTGTACAGATAACTGTCCTTAAGCAGCAGCAAGGACAATATCTCCAGGTCACTTGAAATGTCTAATTTCTTTCCAGACTTTTCAAAATACTGCTTTATTTCACCATGAATAGGTGGATATTTTTTCCTACCTTCAACAAATCTTTCTGCTTCTCTGTCACTTCCTAATTTGCTCTGTTCCTTGCACTAAAGAAGCGAAAAACTTCTACATGATAAAATTCCAATAACAAACATAACATTTCACTCTGTATTTTCCATTTTTTAAAAATCTATTTTTTTTTCTGTGGATATTTGTAAAGATAGATGGTAATCAGGTTCCCATTAATAGACTGCTTGACTTTAATCAGTATGTAAAAAAATTTCCTGATAAGAATTTAGGCCAAGTCAGGAAGAGCACTCCAAGCAACGAAACATCTGTGATAAAAGCATCAAGCAGTCTTTCTAACCATGTACCAAGTTCAAGGTCTCTGATAAGCCACCTGGCTATCCCTACACACTCTGATAACCCCAAGCTGGTGGTACAATGTTCAGCCAGGGAAGGTCTTGTTGCTGGGCACTGAGCTGATAGGCTTATGGCACACTTTGCTACAAGACACAAGAATATTGGAATATCATGAAGGCAAAGCAAGCCATGAGCATGGGCTTCTTAATAAGGAAGGCTGGTAGCAACAAAAACTTATATTTTTTCCCACAGCTTATTATTGTGCTGTACGAATGTGTCCAGCATGTTATCTACATGCTCAAGCACAACTGTCCTTGACATTCAGGGTCTCTTTCACAAATCCAGACCTATTGGATAGGATCAGTGACCTCATCAAAATTTTCTGGGTTTATCTATGCATTGTGTCTCCTGGTCCCAATCTGTTCATTGTTAAAACTATCTTATTTCCTCCATTCTCCCTTTGAATGTGAGACTTTCTCTCTGTTCTTAATGCTCCTGCTTACATGTATGAACAAGGACTTCCAACAACTTCTGCAGATGAGCCAGATTCCTTCCTAGTTTCTAGATGCAATTGTTGCCCTCTTCTCCTCTGGGCTTGCTTAGGTGGGCTTTCAATGGGCTGGTGATTCAGGAGTAGCCTGGCAGGGGTTATTTGGGGTGTTCCTGCCACTCATTGTGTCTCCATGCTCCTTTGTGTGTGTGTGCAGAGTTTTTATCATATAAAATGCATTTTTCTTTCAGTTTCTAACAAAATGTACTTTATTTTCAATGCTATATAAGTTTAGGGGGTCATCCTGCAGTAAGCTGACTAGGATAAGAAGGGTGCCTCCTTCATGTGTTTCAGTCCTCTTCCCCTGTTGGGGTGGGGATTTCTGTAATGTAATTATGAACTGGGGAATATTCCCGAAATGCAATGACCACTTACATTAATGACAGTCAAATGAAAAAGAAGCTAATCTATGATGTGATGGTAACACAGCACAAAGTAAAGAACAGGTAGGTAACAGATCTGGAAAGTTGTTTAAGAATTTGACTCCAATAGTGGGTTGCACTAGATGTGGGTCATTAATGAATCTGCAACTTTTTTCTATCTGTCTGCTGTTAGACCTTTTAAATCTCACTTTAAAATTGTGTTCTCCTAGCACCATGAATTATTAGAAATGAATGAACTGAATAATAAAAGCAGCATTCCCTTTCTGTTCAGGCCATTCACCCCTACAGATAACTTTGTGTACAGTCAGTTTTACTGTTTTCTCATGACCAGTCCATACTTCAATGTAAGTATGAGTTGTGGTTGAAATGGGAATTCAGAGGAACTGGTACAGAATTTTGAATACTGCTATTGCATTGCGAATGCTCTCCATGGAAAATTCTGGTCTGTCTGCCTCAAGTATTATTATGGCATACCAGCACATTTTGATTGCCCTGGATTATTTCTTTTCCCCGAATAGGAAAAGGGAATAGGAAAACATTTTATAAAACTGGAATACAACCCAAAAGCATTAGTAGGTTTATCCAGGGACACGTATGGATTTGGATTTATTTTATGTAACCAGAATACATTTCTACTGGTGGAATTATTCTCATCATTTCATCTTCCTGTCTTCTAAAGATTTTGTTTCACTGCTGTTTTGTTATTTTAATTCTTCCGTCTCACCGTTACAGAAAGTTTGGAATTTATGCATCTTGGATTCTGAAGCCAGCCATGGATCCCCAAAACGACTTAACTCTGAAGAGACACTGTGATTTTCAAATTTTAGATGATTTGAAATTTGGAACGACAATTTAGTAATGACTAAAGAACATTGTGGCACAACATAGGTTTTGTGCAGGTTAAGATATTTTAGAAAATTATTAAATCTGGCTTGAACAGCAGTGAACACAATGAATGGAGGAGAAATACACGTCAGAGCAAAAACATTATAGAGATACTTACAAATTTAAGGCATTTTGGGAGATGGAGGAATGTGAGGGGGAAATAAAGAAAAATAGAATAAAAGGATAACTGCTCAAAGATATTAACACCCATTTTCTCGATTTAAAGGGAAAAATAGGGAAAAAAAAGTCATTTCAATGAGGACTGATTGACAATATGCAGCTGACTGACCCCTATATTCTTATAAATAAAATTAGTTCATTTGGAGTGAACTTGGTTCACCTAGGTACAATTTTTGATGTCATTGATGGACAACAGCAGTACATTTTACTTCATTTAAAAACCCAAGACTTTAGCTTGTTTTGGCTGAGAAACAATTTCCAAACTGGATGCTGTTGCCTATAAAGTCTGGCATGGAGCCATGTCCCACCTTTGGGAAGGACACCTTTCACAGCCCTGCTTCTTCATAACCTTATTGCCATTGAAAGGTAATGACAAGGGCTGTGAAATGGCCGCTATAAACAGCAATATTCCTCTTCAGTCGGCCCATTCCATGGACTGTATTGCTCCTTTCAGTTTTCAGCAGAACTCCCTATCGACTGCAATGAGGATTTAGCTTAAGAAAAATTATAATTCTGGTATAATATGATCACTTGCCAAGGATGATAATTTCATTTTGTTTTGTTTTAATTTTGGGGGGGAGGAATAGTAAAAAAATCCATAGAAATTAATTGTAGAAATTAATTCTGGATTCCACTTTTGTATTATTTGTGACAATTTTCTTCACTCCCTCCTGTCACTACATATTATTCTCTCTTATTTAAGTCTGAAGAAAACAGTTGTACCTATAGGATGAAACACCATGAAGAATGTATTAGGCTCTGTTAGGGTTAAATTTAGAGTGGACAGCAGATGATAGTTGAATTTGAAAAAAATTTTGATTGATTTTCACACTAAATTTCCACGGAGAATAAATTTTAACTAAGATGCAGCTAGTCTATTTTTACAGAATTTCTGATTTGTGGGCCACATGTCACTGTGGTTTGCAACAGGGAGTTCAGGATTGCAGTAATACTGTTTTGGTTGTGAAAACAAAGTTTTAGTTTGACCTTGAATAATGTTGCATTGGATAGGATAAAGAAGTTCCCTATTTTTATGGGTTTAAAGATGTATTAACATTTCAAGATCTGGATGTGAACAGATAAACACCGATCTTAAAAAATCAGAGTTAGAAATAAATAACTTCATAATGGAGCAACAGGGATGCAACCATGATGAGAAATATATGTCCTTCAGCTTCTAATTAGTAACAAAGAAAAAATGCTGGTAACAACATGTGGGTAAACGTAATTCATGTTTTAAATCCTCTTACAGAATTATTGACTATTTATTACTGGACTTCTCTTCAATCATTGATATTCCTGTACCACAAGAACCACTCATGGCTATGAGGAAGCTGCAGCATTGAAGCCATAACTCATTCAGGTGTTAACTACGTTACATAGTTTTGGTAGTTCTGGGACTTGCTCTTCACTAACTAAGAGGAAAATTAGATCTACAATCCCAGGATTACTTTCAGTAAAAGGAAATTAAATCTGTAGAAAAGCCAGAAGAACGAGCATAAGAAATGCATCAAAAAGGGAACCTTGGCGGACTGAGAAATTTTATGGTTTTTTCATTATGGGAAACTTCACCCATCCGTATTTGTCTTTAACAAAGGATTATGAATTGAGGACTACAACTCCATAAAATTTATGTTTTGTCATCTGGTTTGATTGGTGGAATTGTGTTATTGAGAAGGATTCTGAGATCACATTAGCCAGGAAAGAGTAATGCACTATACCCACTGAAGAACAATACACGTTCTTATCTACTCAGGCAGGCAATCAATTCTCTAGTGCATATATCAATACAGGCTGGAAGTCCACTATTGGCAGATCATGAGGACAAGGTCTTGATACCAGCTTCACCAGCAATGATTGCCACAGATGAATTCACTGCAGGTTAAACAAATAAGTAAACAAACAAGCAAGCAAACAAACATGGATAAAAAAGCCCCACAACTGATTAATTCTCTAACACTGTGAATTTATTTCCATAATATGATAATACAAAAGCTCCTCTCAAACTAGCAAGTGCAGGCAGTGAATGATCCGCTTTTAAATTGTAACATAAGGAAATGTATCATTTTAAAATATTCAACACTGTGAAATGTCTTTTAATATTAGGGACGTGAACTGCAAAAAAAAGGTCTCGAAACTCTTTAAAACCAAACATTCAGGTAACATTTCCAAACTTCTTGTCATTTTATGGACTTCAGTGCCAAAGAAAGCATCAGAACTTATGGGAGGAGCTCCAATTCTGCTTCTGCTTGACCAGAAACATAGAAGGTTCTTGAATACTTTAATGACACATCCAACTAAGAGGTAGACCACAAAGCACCTAGTACCTCGTAATTGTTCTGCCATCCTAGATTTGGAGATGTACCCATGTTTTCTAATGATCAAAAATTATTTCTTAGATTTTAGATTATTTTAGATAGTAAAACCATAGTTTTTATTGAGTTAACACTTAACGAGCAATTGTTCTGTGCAGGATGAGACACTTAGGACTCCAACAAAATGAAGTAATGTAGAGAAACACAGGTCTGGTGTGCCAGGAAAGAGGCCTTAAGGAATTGGGAGCACAAGAAACAGTGAAGATGATGCAAGCATGGGATGATAGGAGATGGGGCCCAAGTTTGGCACTGGAGACCCCAAGGCTATGAACAACTGTTCTGTCACCAACCATCAGTGACAGAGATACTGACCTAGAACTGTCCTGAATGTGTTTCAGGGGTAACAAAGAGAAAGAAATAGTACCCAACATACATAAAATGCACTGTATTCAGTAAAGCCACATGTAATGTAGAGTTTCAGCCCAAGGTGTAAAAGCAAAATAGCAAACATTTGAACACGGTGCCGAGGGGATCATCAAATGAGGAAGAAGAAACTACCAACAGAACTCCCTATTCCTCCCCAGGAAGCACCTGTGATGCTGGTTACTCACTGAACCCACACACACACCAGGCTGCAGCCCCTGGCCCTAGGACCCAAAGGAGCAGTGGAAGGCTAAGCACAGCACCAGGAAAATGGGAAGATTCTAGGAAATGTGGATAACTATTTAACATTTTTTTTTCCTTTTTTTTTTCCATTTAGTAGTACTCCTTCCTTCCTTCCTTCCTTCCTTCCTTCCTTCCTTCCTTCCTTCCTTCCTTCCTTCCTTCCTTCCTTCCTTCCTTCCTTCCTTCCTTCCTTCCTTCCTTCCTTCCTTCCTTCCTTCCTTCCTTCCTTCCTTCCTTCCTTCCTTCCTTCCTTCCTTCCTTCCTTCCTTCCTTCCTTCCTTCCTCTCACTCTCTCTTTCTCTCTCCCTCTCTCTCTCTGTTTTTCCCACTGCTTTCTTTCTCTCTCCCTTCTGTAAGAATTGAACTAATACACTACCAACAATTGTTTGATCAGACTGCCAGGATTTCAGTGGTGCTCACAATAAATCCTTGGGTTTATGTATCCTTTCTTCCCATAGCGAGATTTTGTTGCTACAAACATCCCAATATGTTGCAGGCTCTGGACTACAGTTATAGCAAGCCTGAGATGTCTGGGAACCTGTGAAGGAGCACAATTCCTCGGTGCCTGGGAAAGCACCAGCATTGTGACTGAGGAGCCCCCAGGCCGGGAGCGGTGCTGGAGCGTGAACTGCCGGGAGCCTGTGGGGAATACGGGTCTGGCTGGAGGTGCTGACATCGCACCCCAGGCAATTTTTGACCTGAAGTACAAAGGAGGGGAGAGCATGTGTCACATTTTCCCTGAGCCCTCAGCATCACCCTTATTGATGGGAAGGTCAGGCAGGTTTAGTAACAGCCATTCATTCACAGGCATGGTCAGCCTGTCTACACGGAAAAACTCTAAAACTGATTTCATCAAACCAGTGGAAACAACCATCTCAGAATTACTTCTGTTTTCAGGAGGGGTTTGCTTTGGCTTATTTTTCCTTTATATTGGAAAATGGTAAAAAGGAGACAGGACACCAGGTCAACAGTCTGCTTTGTTGTGTACCACAGACAGTTCTTTCCCAACCCACCTTTTCTGGATTTGTGTTTCTGATCAGCACATGATTTTGCTGTGTTTGTAAAAAAGATGATGGAGGAATGCCAGCTCTCTTTTTGCCCATAACCTCCTTTACTCATTTTCCAAAGCTTAGTAGCCTGCTGGGGAGAAATTCAGCTTATTTGTTGCTGCCTAGGAGTTTATAAAGCTCTCTGATTTGGCCTTCACCTCTCAGATCATAACCACTTGAGTGCAGTACTGTGTTAATAGCCCTCTTGGTGAGTTTCTGTCTGATGCAGGACTCCAAGATCTCCCAATTACTGCCCAGGAGCTTGCAGCCCACCATCACAGCAGGGAAGGCAAACAGTGGCCCTGTGAGCATACAGAGGAGGTTTCTGCATTCCCAATGAACACAAACACAAGGATTTTGTAAGTGAGGGTGTTTGCACAGCACAGTGATGCTGGGTGGGCCAGGGCAGGAGGAGAGCTGTTCAGATCTAACAGAGGGTTAATACCAGAAACCTGAATTAAAGCAAAACAATAACAGAAGTGTTTTATGTCCATCCTTTGAGAGATTTCTTTTGGATAACTCTAAACTGACATAGTTATTACACAGCACACTACATCCTAATACATATTACAACTACATGCTGGGGGTTGAAAATTAGGAAGAAAAAAAATCCATCCAAGAATGAGTCAGAAAAAACAATTTCAAGTCATAATATATGAATTACCTCAGAGGCTTAGTCCAAAAATAAATTTTCACAGGAAAGATTATTTTCACTGTTTCATAAGGGATTTACAAGAAACCTGCAGCTTGCCATTGGAGAAACAGTCTTTTTATGGCTTTACATTGTTTTGCCACCACTTTCATAATACTTGTTTATGTTTTTAAGGGGGGAAAATGTACAGCGAGGTGGAACGGTTATTGACCAGATTGATCATGGGAACAAATCTGCCGGTGGTAACCTTGTTTAATGATATGTTGCTGGGCTCAGCACCTTGCTGAGGCTGTGATTCTTCACCGGCTGGGCCCGCATGATGGATCACGGTAGGAGGCTGATGGTGCAATCACTCACTGGCAGCCACTGACACCTGCACCAGCCTGACACCCGTCCCCTCTGGATGTATCAGCCAGCCTGCTCAGCCCACTGGGAGACACGACTGTTCCACCAAACGGCGAACAAAAGTTCTTTATCTACCTTGCAACTTCCCCTGTAGGACACTGCCTTCTTTTTTTTTCTTTCCTTTTTATTCCAGCTCCATCTGCAGTTCTGTCTGTCACTTCTTTGCATCTGCTTCTGGTTTAGGAGCATTCTACTCCATGGCTGACTTAGGAAAAACAAAACGAAGCAGCCACTAAATTTAGAAGAGAAAGAAAAAAATAAAGGGGGGTGGGGAAGGAAGGATTGCATGGCAAAAGTATGAGAGCAGTATTTTCTCACTGAAAATCTCCTACCTGTTAGTGAACATTCTGTTAGAAAAAAAATACTGTCTTTGAATATGGTGGAACTCACATTCTTTGTGAGTCTGTGGTTCTTTTTAAGCAATTTTTTTTTTTAAAGAAAACTTTTTCTCTTCATTTTTTAAAAGAGAAAACCTTTACTTTGTCCTACTTATAGTGGATATTGAACATAACAGATTCCCAGTAAAAATTAAGAGCAGGAAAATGAGCAACCACTCTTTTGAAGACAGTTCATTTCTTCTCTTTTCCTCAAGACAAATCTGAAAGCTAATTTATGCAACACTATTCCAGGTTCAATACTTTAATATCACAAATACATGCCCAAGTCAGCTTCCTTTAAAAGCAGTTACAAATGGATATACATACTCATGGGCACTATCTGTACTGTATGCCAGCCAAGATCCACTCTTAGCTCATTGGTGGGGATTTTTAATAATTTGCCACTTTTATAATACAAATCGCACCTAATGATATACAACCACTTAAAGAGAAACATTTTAAAATATATCCAGCCTGTGAAATAATGATTTCAATTGATTTTGTCTTCTAGTCCCCTTTCATGCAGGGTTGATGAACTTTTTTGGGGGAAAAAAACCCTTTATTAGTATGACAGGCCATTATAATGATAAAAAAGTAATAATCTAGCCAAGAAGGCTTTAGCACAGTTTCCCAATCTCTAATTTTGTATAAAGACCTCTTCATTACTTCACAGCACAGGTCTCTGCAGCTTCTTAGAAAAAGAATGGGAACACCACTTCAGCTGCCATGTTTCTTAATTGTGCATAGACCAGTCCCACAAATTGCACACATCTGTCTTTTCAAGTCACTGTAAATTCAAATATATACTGTCTTGTGCTAGCAGGGCCTGCACAGCCATTGTAGGGGCCAGATGGAGCAGCATGGTAGTGCAGAACCCAGGCTGCTCACCAGAACAACGTGGATGGCCACCCCTGTCCCCTGTTGCCGTTCCCCTTTCTCCTTTTTTATTCTATGTAAAAAAAATCTACATTACAGATTTGCTCCTTCTCTTTTTGTTCTTTAACTTGAGCCGAGATTCAGCTGCGCCCTGAATCCTCGTGAAACAATTTGCTCTCTCTGCCACTCCTGCTCTACAAGTGCCCTGCAGGAGTAAAAGTTAGAGGGTTACTTTCTGGGGCTCTGAATACAACATCCTCTCTGAGTCTTTTCATCATTAAACTGTGCTTTGAAAACTTTGGGCTACCCTGACTTATTTACCCAAATCAAAATTCCATACAGTGTAGGGGTAGGGGAGGGAGGCCTGTATCTTCTTATAGATCCCTAACAGCTCTCAAGTGAACATTGGTCTGCTCTCTCTGAGCCAGCAACTGTAAAAAAGACCAGAAAATCAGAACCAGTCATCTTAGTTTTCTTTAAAATATGACTTCCCCCAAACAATTCTATTATTGGCCTTTAAGAAGCCATTAGAAAATAAAAAATAATAAATTTCTCCCCCTAGTAAACATAGCTGCTGTCATAATGGCACTCACAGGCCCCCAGAAGTACACAGAAAGCATAGTTGGGCACCATTTAATTCATAACCATGCTCCCAATTCCTTCCCTTCCTTTCGGGATAGCAATAGCCGTATGCAGCTGCTAAGACAATGAAAATGCTTTTCCAGCTGCAGCATCTGGCTCTTTGGCAGACTCATTTAGTAGTTGTGTTGGCAGCTTTGAATTTGCCTCTGGGTCTATCATATGTTTATAAAGGCAATGGACTGTCAACCTACACTCACGTGTGTGCCTGCGTGTCTGTTTGTCTGTGTTTCTCATCTCTGTTTACTGCTGCTTTTTGCCTGTGTTTGCTTACAGAAAATAAGCATTAAACACAGAGGAAAACACAAAATTACCCCCTCATCTTTTACCTAGGCATACAACTCTGCTTCCTCAACTCTTGCCATCCTCCTTTCAATACACATCCATTTCATTTGCATCAAAGAAAACTTGTTAGACAAATTCCCTGTGTTTTACAAGGAAACTCCACCATTATATGTGTGCATATACAAATAATTTCTTTGTGACTAAGACCCTTAATGCAGTGATATCATAATAAATGGAAGGGGACATTTTTCATGTTACAATAATAAATGAGGTGTTAAAGGAATATCCTGATACGTGAGCATTTTATAACTACTGCTTGTTGCTTGGTGGCAGCTGTAAAGCAGGGCTCACTGAATTAGCTATGATGTACTACTCCAGGGTGATGTTAATTATTCTACAGTGGTAAGCATTTTTTAAGTAGCTGCTTCACATTTTCACATGTCTAGGTATAACACACTTTCAAAGGCAAGGTTTAAACAACAGTTCAGTAAAGTAAAATTATCTGAAGTAAATGTTTAAGTGGAACATATTCTAAAATGCTGCAACATAGGTGAGATCCAGGGAAGAACTGAAGTTTGGGATGATCTTGTTATCTGGACTTCATATTTAAAAAAATAAACAGCAAAACTTATTTGCACAAGCACATTATGCACAAATCATGTCTGCACACTAATATACACACTAATATATTGACAAGTAAGCAGATGCTTTTTTTCCCTATTGAAAAAAATCTCAATTGCAAAGTAAAAAGTACTCATTTCTCAGCTAAATTTTTCAATAAATAAAAGTGATCTTTCCAAAATTGCAAGGATGTAAAAGTGGGTAGACACTGGCTGGTGATGGAGTCAATAAAACTACCTGCAAATTATTTAAATGCACACACTGTATAACAGGAGAGTCTAAAATGAGTGCTGATAATGATTTTAACCTTCTTGTTTGTTATCAGTATTGCAAAAAAACCCAAACAAACTAAAATTCCACATGACAGAAAAATACACAAGGATTAGTTTTAAAGCAATGTGTAGTAGAAAGCATTTTTCACAATTTCCTTTATTGATGTAGAATACACAGCCTCCTTGCTTTTGTATTTCAAGGCAGTTTTGCCCAGAGAAATTAAATGGGGGATGGGGAGAGTTTACAGGATGATAAATTAGGATTCATCAATTAGTATCTGAGAATGGCCCCTTCCAGCAAATAATCACTATAAATATGGATGTGAACTTAAATATCATGTTTTAAAAGTGTCATTCATATTATTTCAATTTGTTAATACTTTAAATCAAAACAAAGCTCTGCTTCCTCCCTCAGAATCACTTGCAACAGTATTTATACGCTCATTTTGATTAAGTTTGTAAACATCCATAGAAATCTTCAGGGACCACGCGGAAGTCCCAATGAAAGAAATTTTACATTTTAAAACTTGAGACCTTTTATGCAAATCATTTTGCCTTTGGCCATTTCAGGAAGAAATAAGGAACTGAACTGGAGGATATTACAGTTTTACATAACACTGGTGAGATTGTTGTCATCTTTGATCGCACATCAATTAGTCAAGATCTTGAATGATCATAGGAGAAGAATCCTAAACTCTTCTCCCCAGCTGAACAAAAATGTGTCAAAGACTCTAACTGCATAAATTATTGCATTCTATCCTACAGCAATAACAGCCCCTTTAGGTAGACTTTCTGGTCACCTGTATCCTGGGAATAGAATTTTATTATGTTTTGGTTTTGCATGTAACAATCTACTTTATGTATATTTTATTCTATTCTTCTGACCAGTAACACTGACATCAGATTAATCTTAAAAGGGCAGCACTGCACTGAAAGTGTGGGCTGCCTGTCAGCCCCTCCTGATGAATAAATGAGCTGAAAGATAAGGAAAAGTCTTTGAGTATGCTGCCCACCAAAGAAGTTTTCAAACAAAACAAAGAAACAAACTTGGTGATAACCTGAAAACCATTTCATTATTGTGTTATTACTCATGTAAGCAGGATCTGTCCTTCTTCGCTCTGCCTCCTGTTTTTGGAGCAGTAAGACTAAAAGCTACATTTACCTTTTGGGGAATACAACCTTTACACTGTAAGCACAGAAGTAAAATTTTTGACCAGTGCTGAAGTGGCAATCCCAGCAAAGTTTTCCCTGTTCCCTACAGGTAGTATGGAAGGGAGCCAGAGCGCCAGGGCCCCATCTGAGCCGTGCCCAGCTCCCCGGTCTGCACAAACCCACTCTATCAATCACGGCAGGATAATGCATAGCGGCTGCGCCTGTGACAAGGAATGATGGAGTGCTGAGCACAGGCCCGGCTTCGCCTGTCGCTTTGTGCATTTGTATTTCTCCAGGGCCACTTTGAGAATTTGCAGAACGGGGGGGGGGGGGGGGGGGGGGGGGGGTGTTTGGGGGCGGAGGGAAATTGTCGCGCATTTTTAAAAAATATCTTAATTTGCTTTGATTATCAAACGGCAATGCAAGACGCAGACACGGAAAGCAAGTGCAGAATACTGTGATCCCAAATTCCACCAAGGCAACATAACCATACAAGATGTAATTTGATTAAGGGGCAGCCAATTTAATCTGGGTACTGCACGCAAAAGCTGCAAGTTTTTGCTGCCCATTTCTTCTCCATTATACCCAAGAATAAACACCAGAATTTTACTTTATCATAGCAACAAGACAGGGGAAAAGCCAGCACTGAGTACACTCAGCATTCTTAGAGCCATAAAACATTGAAAATGAAAAGACAAGTCATTGCATAACTTTCTCCAAAGGTATCCTTTACACTGATAATTTTACAAAAGTGTTGCCTGCTCATAATTATTTTTGATCAAGAAAGTTTCAAGTAAATGCATTTAAAAGATGATTAAACTAATTCTCCACTTTAAAAATTCACATATGAAAGTAATGTCGTTTTGTCTAAAAGAAATGCTCTCTGCAAAGGGTGCATTGTGTTTGATTTTATTAAAAATATGTAATATTTAATAATATATGCTGGTCATATAAACCAAAGGATTCTTAAAATCAAGTTGAATATACACTACAGATATCTATTCTAAAGCTGTGGAAAAGTGTTAATTAGCACTGTTAAGAACAAATTAAACAAGAGACATCATAAAGATACCCATGCAAATTTCAAGTGAAAATTGTGTCAGCCTCCAAAATAATGGGAACATTTTAATCCCTCTGAAAACGGACAGACAAAGATGAAATCCATTTTCCTTTTGTGACAGTTCATTTTTTTAAGTCTCAATATTGTTACACGTACAGGATGAAAAACTGTATTAAGAAGGGGGTACTGGAGAATACAATCGTTTATTCTCTTAATATGCTTTTGACAGCCAAGATAAAATGCTCAAACAAATCCTTTACAGAACAAGTTTTTGGAAGGGAAAGATACGTTTTGCTTCTAAGGAGCGCTGTGGTTTTAGGAGCCGGCTACATGAGCAGCGGTGCCCTTTTCTTCAGCTGGGTTTCCTCACGGCCAGACTGAGCCACGGTCACCTCGTGAGCAGCTTTTTGTGGGTTTTTAAAGCCACAAAGTGGCTGGCGGGCAGGCGTCTTAGTTTCGGTGCCGGCCGGAGCACGGTGAGAGGGACTGCTCCTACTGAAGGACAAAACCTGGGACGAGAAGCCCAAGCCGGGTGAGCCGCGCCAGCCCCTCGCTGCCGGGTTTGCAGGGGGATGCCCGGCTGGCACAGATGTTTTCAGCTGAATCCTAAAGTAAACACGGGAAAGCAGGCAGATCAGAGTGCTCAGGGTTTGGGGAGAGCTGGCTGCTCCCCACTCCTTCCCTCCCTCCCTCCGCCCGGCCCGCCCCCCACCGGGGCTCTCCTTCGCCGGGGGGTGCGCAGGGATGCGGGAGCATCCCGCCGCCTCCCACCGCTGCCACCCTGGACGGGACGGGAGCGGGGATGACGACGCCAGGCAGGTCCGACCGGACCCGGCAGCGTCCTCTTGCCACGGCCCCTCCCCGTGCCTTGGAAAACATCACTGAGCCTGAGGAGAAGCAGCGGCGCTCCCCCCGGGCCGCGCCGCTCCCCCCGCGGGGAGGCCGGAAAGGGAACAGCGGCCCTCGCCGGCAGCCAGGGCCCCCCGCCTCAGCCCGGGGGGAGGGAGGAGAGCGGCAACAAAAAAGAAGCCGGGCTTCCCAAGTAGCCTTTCTTAGAGGGGAGGGAGAGAGAGCAAGAGAGAGAGACAAACATCTGGGGATTGGACCATATGCTAAAGCTTTGTCTTGTCCTTCAAAGTTAGGCTGCCCTTGAAGTGATTTGTCAGGCGGCCTAACTGTGACAGGGAGAATGTGTAGCGGTGGAGAGAGGGATGGAGGTGGTGGGGGAGGCAGGGCCCAGAGGCAGGGGAGAGGGGGAAGAGGGCACGAGGTACGGACAGAGAAACAAAAAAGAGGAAAGGGGAGGCAGCAAGTAGCAGGAAAGATAGAACAAAATAGCTTCTCTCTCCATCAGATGATGATTTTCACGTGAAAGACACAGGAGGGTGGAAAGAGAGGAGGAAAAGGGGGGAAACAGCAGAGGAGGAAGGAGCAGAGAGACAAAGCGTGGTAGGGGAGAGGGTGAAGCAGGAGAACGGAGCTGATGCGGGAAGGGAAGGACTGAGAAGCAGTGGCTACTGATGCTCTTTCTGCCGCCACCTCTTTTTTCCCTCTTCCCTTTTGCCCGCCAAGTGCTGAACTGATTAGAGCGTAATTAAGGCCATAAAACCCTCGGCTTATCCACCTGTTTATTCACTAAAGTCGCGGGCTCATCAGGCAAATTAGCTGCTTCCAGGCTGCACGTTGGGCCTAGAGCTGGCCTGATTAATGAAGTTTATTGGGAGCTGTTAAAAGCATTAACTGAAGGAAATCTCGGCAATTCGTCATATTTAAGGGATGGAAATTAAATCTCCCCATGCAAATGAGGGGAGACTCTGAAGCGGCTTCTTTTAGAGGTTACGGGGGTGGGGGCACACGAGGGGCTCTCCCCCAGGCACAGCTCCCCAGCAGCGGGTCTGCACCCATAGTGAGTTTGCCTGGTCTCAGCAGGAGGGCTTTAACAAAAAAGGGGGGACAGATTTTAAAGTCCAAGAGCTCCTGGTCCTTGAAGCCCCAAATGCAAGAATCAGGCCCAGAATGAGGCAATATAATCCTTTTGATCTCTTTTTGTGCTGAGGGCATCTCTCTAGGTGCCCGGGGCATCGCTGGTGTAGCTCATCCACACAGGGGTTTGTAAGGCAGCTTCCATGCCAGGTGGTTGTGTCCCTCTTGGTCAGAAAAGCCATCTCCAGTTTATTTCTACTTAAAACGTTTTTGCGCTCTTCTTAGCTGTTAGTCACGTTATGTGGCTTCAACACAAGTACAAAAGTCCACATAAAATTTGAAATGCAAAATAGTTTTTTAAGCACCATTCATGACAAACCTTAAAACTGCGACAGTAGATGCTCTAGCTGACAAACACCTAAGAGATATATTAAGGAGAGGTGGTCTAAGCAGCAGGGAATCCTATCAAGAGCTGAATATTCACCAGTTTTAAAAAGTGTTTTCTTCTGGCACGTCAGTCTGATTTTATTTCTGACATGAATGGCATTTATCATACCCAAAGCTTCATGAGCCACAGCATTTTTATATTAACAATTTATAATAAAAGAGAAATTACAAAGGGTCACAACAAGGAGTGAATGTCCTGAGGAAGGGATAATGGGAAGAAAGGAAGGTCAAAGAAAACATCTTGGCCTTGCTATTTTTATTGAGCGTTCAGTTCACAATGGCATTATGTTTTCAATTCATTTATTTTGAATATTTTCATGTGAAATCAAGAAATCGCTGTCATCTCATGTAAAAGATATTTGTACCCAAATATTGAATTGTGAACATGATAGGGAGGGAGAAGAGAGAAAATTCATATTTGATGTAATTCTAATTCTATATGCTACTCTGTCTAATTATTACAAAGCTAATTATTTGTTACAATTATTGGATTAACACTTTGCTAATCAGTTTTCTTCTCCTTTGTAGAGCAGCGCCAGAGCAGTGAAATGCAAGGTGAGAATGTTGTCTGGATTTTCAACAGAAAATTAGAGTGCCATTTTCCTTATGTGCAGATTAGTTCAGCTGCTTTGTGATTTATGACCAGTACAGCATATTCTGTATCACATCCTACTACGTGGCATCTTTGTTCCTACAGTGATAATTTCCTAACTTTTTGGATGTGGAGACTATTTGCCAGTGGCAAAATGCCCCTCTCCCCCTCACATCTCCCACCAGGTAGGTTTCACTCATCTGACCACCCTGTGGGGCAGGTGGAACCATCGGTCTCCCCCAAACAACAGGCACAGAAACATGGACTGGTACCTATACACACACGGAGTTTTGAATGCACTTCAGGCACAAAATAATGCATTTTTTGAAGACACATGGTCCCTTAAAACACACAACTCAGCTGTTACCAACAGCAAAGGACTGAATCAGCTGCTACTAAACATACAAACCAAACCAACCCAAAACTTCCTGGAAATATGTGCAGCTGTATTTTTTTTATATAAAAAGAGTCAATAGAGAATGCTGCTAATGCTGCATGCAGCACAACACAGAAGGTTTCCTATTGATATGTCTGGGGAAAAGAAAGAAAAGTGTTCCAATGAAAAAGCACTTTATTGTTATTAGCTGCAAGTTAACAAAGCATTTTCTAGAGAATTAAATGACAGCAGTATTTTCTAGTTATATGTTTAATTGCAGAAATACAAGGGATAATTGTAATCAATTAATTTGTGGCAACTTTTGGTTTTTCTTTTTTTTTTTTTTTGTATACTTTAAGAGCATTTGATATAAATCTATTTTAGCACAAAGTGATTTTAATATCGGGAAATAAAGTCCTTAAATTTCAGGAAAAATAAACACTTTGGGGTTCTCATTGAATGAAAAAGAGATCTGTTCAAGACAGCTTTTTTTCCAAATTAGCAGATTCTTCTTTTTTCTTTTCTTCTTCTTCTTCTTTTTTCTTTAGAAGGTTACTTAAATGAAATTCAATGACTTGTGGAACATACTATCAAAACACTTGTTTTTCTTGATTACCAGTTCCCTCGATACATTGATTTGCCCCATTATGTGGGGTCTTTTAGTTCTGCCACTAATGAGATGTGCTACTTGCAACTTTTTCTCTCTATTTCAAGAATAGAATAAGCTATTCAAAGAGAAATATTCAGGTGAATTCTCAAAAACTTATAACCCCACCCAAAGCAGGTAGTTTAGTTACAGATGATATTTTTGGAAGAAATATCTGATATGGTGGTGGAACATCTAGTTATAAAAGATTTTACGTGAAGAATGATAAAACATTGCAGTGGTTAAGCACTCTCAGCCCCAGCGATTGTGATTATTTATGTTGTAGGCTCCTGTTCATGAGTATTTCTGACTTTAACAGGGATATTTTCCTTGACATTGAAATTTCAGTTGCAAGTTTTGCTTGTGGAGGTCCAGTCAGAAACAAAAAAAAAAAAAAAAAAAAAAAAACACAACAACAACAACAAAAAACAACAACAAAAAACCCCAATCAGTAATTTAAACCTGCTCTTCATATGTATATATACAGAACTCCAGTTATTAAAGTAAAAGGACACTGAATTGCAGAACTCAGGTTGCATAAACAGGCAAAAATCAGTATGTCTTCAAAACCACAAGACAATCAGTTGATTTTTCCTTTTACATCAATATTAACAGTATATCAATTACTGGAACAGTGGCATGCCCAAACTCAAGATAATCTTCATGAAAACACTGAGTTAGTTGCAATTTTTGTTTCACTTGCCTGATTTAACAGCAGTGGAAACAAGGCAAATTTTATCACAGCAGAAAACTACATTTTGGCACATTCAGAGCTAAATTTAGCCCTCCAAGATCAAGAATGATCTTACAGCCAGGGCCAAATTATTCTCTTTAACTGCACTGTGCAAAAGATGTCCTAAATGATGAAGACCCTGCTCTGTCCTTGAATAAGCACAGAAGAGAGAGACCTCAGTGGGAGGAGTGCGAGATGCTGTTCTGGTCCGAACTGAGTCCTAAGTGACCTCCTGCTTTTGCATGTGGTCTACTACTTAGGCACATCAAGGTTGGAAAGGAAACGATTTAACTGTAACCTAATTTTTTTTCGTGTCCTGATAGTTTACTAAACTATCAATGATGCAGTTTTTGTGGCTTAATTAATTCTTTCACACAGTCTCTGTCCATCTCAGTCATATATATTTGAATATTTCCTCTTATTAACATTTTACAGCATGTTTTTTTCAGCTGTGGGTAGAACCACAATGTTAATGAATGACAATTATCTTTCTTACTTATCTGAGAACTTTAATGAAGCTTCATTAAAATTGACATGATATTACTGGAAGAGTCATACAAAACCCTTTTCTAATTTTAATTTTTTTTTTTCCTATTAAATATAAATCTTAACCCAGTGTAGTTTTCTAGGTTACAATTTGCCAGGAATCCTTTCCTGAAGAGCTTCACAAAACTGGGACCTACAGGGGAATGCACTACTGTGTCCTTTAGAGGGTTCTACCGTACCTTAGCACTTAGTTAATCCCCTCGTCAAAGACACTCAAGAAAATGAAAGCTGCATGTCACATTGTCAGTGTGCGGAATTGGCTAAAGGCTTTGCATTCGATTCTGTGTCTCAGAGAAGACAATATGTTGTGGGGGAAAGCAGCCTGAACAGTTCTGTCTGGAGCTACTGTAAATGTACACATGCTTTCATTTGCAACAGCTATCCAAAATTGCAGTCTGATGTGTTATAAAAGCTTAGCATCGAGGGGCATTGCGTCTGACATGCTGATTAACTACAGGAGCACCTATAAACTGCATTTTAAAACTCCTTTTTATAGGCAGATTTCAAAAGTGCCTTAAAAAACGTTTTTTGAACACAGAGTAACAAAAAGATAGGAACATATCGTTCATGCGATTGCAGGTTAAACTTCCATCGTGTTTTAAGCATGTTTCTAGGTTAATATTTTGAGAATAAGAATCAAGTCATTGTCATTTTATTTTGACACACAGAGTGATTTATTCTGTTTCAATGCCACATATTTGCAGGAGAGAATGGAGCCCTTTTTTTAAGTAAATCTAAATTGTAACAGCAAGTGTTGTACTGTCATTTTAATGACAGCAGTAGACTTTAAGTATGGAATGAATCAATTATTGCAAGCACAGCCCCTGTGTAAATCACTGATGGCAAACCAACCTCAGGATTATAAAATGAATCTTTGACAAGTATCCAAGGTTTCAGCATATTCTCAATAATGAGGATTAAGTACCTACTATCTGTGAAAGAAAAGTTTTATTCACTTACTAAAGGATATGTGAGTAATCATTAAGAGAGGTCAGATTAACTGAAGTGATTTTTAAAAAAGGGCATCCAGTACAACATCTGCTGGAAAATCAATGATAAATATGTCAATTTTTTTTAGAAAAAGGGAAAGATTAAGCGTAAGGCAGTGTAATGGAATGACTTAATGCTCTTTTTTTAAAGAATGGAGAGAAATTATAATGACATCATAAACTATAATTATGAAACTTTTTGACATTTTCCTGTCAAGAAAAAGACTCTTCTTGAATCAAGAAAAAATCGTGATTTCTGCTATCCATGGACCATTCAGTCAAGTTCAAATAAATCCTGATTCTACACTGAGAGATGATGATAAAAAAGCCTCTGGACTACTCTGATATACATTACATGGTCTAATATTTAGCATTTTCACACTAAGAGAGAAATTGAATTCAAAGTGATGATCATAGTTGAGCTGTGAAAATGGAAATATTTTTATTTGATTATGTGTCAATAATGCATACACTTTTTGAGAAGCTTTTGTAGTAAATATTTCATATCACTTTGCTGCTTTTGTCAGTACCCAAACATTATTGCATTGCCTTTTTCTTTTTAATTTCCACAAAATAATGCAAAATTGAGAACCAGCGTTTTCATAATTGTAGACCAACACAATTTCATGATAGAATAAAGCATTGTGTTCTGTCATAATTTGTATTTTAATTATTAATGAGAGCCTTTGCTTTAACTGTCAGATTTTTTTATTAATGTCTTATGATATTTGCATACTCTTTGCTTTTATATAGGGGGAGGATATAGTGGGGAATATATATTTATTTCCAATATATTTATATGGTTTTCCATGGAGGGTTTGCTTTTGAAAGCTATGACAATTGACTTCACATTGATGAAGAGATGCTTTATATACAGTGATATGAGGGAATAAAAAAAAAAAATTCTACACTAATGCTACACTTTACAGTTTGATATTCCCTTAAAATAATTGAAAGCAAGTTCAAATTGAAACAAATCTCTGCTGCTTGTAACAAAATAATGTGCCTGTTTACTTGTACTGCTGCATTTCTATTATGTTCTTTTAGCCAAAATTATATTCCTTTTATTTGTATTTTCCATGTGTATATTTCTTCTTGTTTATGGCACAATGTGTCTCTTTGGCCCAATATGGATGATTCACAGTTCAATATTTTCATTCTGCACTAAATGGTCAATTCATTACAAATTAATTCAATATTTCTAAATTGTATAAACCAATGCATGCTTTGTTAAAATAATATATTCTGCATAGGAATGAGAATGTTTATAACTCTAATAGCAAAACATAATTGCATAATTTTGCAATAACTGAACTTTAGAATTAATCAAATATAAGTGTGTACATTTGCAAAGTGTAAAATTTATATAAAATATGTGTCTATTAGAAAGAAAAATGATGAAAAAATTACAGCTCAAATTACAGAAAAAACATGGGAATAGGCATTTCTCTTAAGAACATTTCTGCAAATAAGAGTGACTGTAATTATTTTGCTGTTTATCCAAGACCCTTAAGTTGTTAAATGCAAATAATTTTGAGCTATTGATTATGAACATTTTGCTGCTGTTCTCAACCAAGTGTTATAGTATTCTTTTTGTGCATTTCAGCGGTGCTTTTTCTAACTGCCCAGTTTCTATTATGATTTTGAAGTAAGACATTCAAGTCACCAGCTTGTCAGAGGAGCCAGTAGTCTACAAAGAGGTTTCTTAGTAACTGCCTACAATTTGTTTGAAAATGATCTTAAAGAGTTACAGTACACCCTTAGAAATAAGCACAAATAGCGATGCACTTTTGCAGAAAACAAAACTGGAGGGATTCGGGAAAATGCAAGTGCATAAAACATTTCTTTCCATTGTGCAGTCAAAGGGCTGAGGTTTTGCAGTAAAAGTCTGGCATCTGGTGGTCCCAGGAAGCAATGGCATCCCACTCCAGAAGGAAACAAGGTGGTCACAGCCTGAATTAGCTCATCAGCTTGTGATAAACTAATTATTTCCAGCGTATGCTTATGTGCGGACTCCCGATTCTGAAGGACACCTCAGTATTCACTGCCACCGGTTGGGTTTTGTTTCCACCCCAGAATGTCAGCATTTCTTCCCAAAGAGGGAAATAATTGCACATATCCAGCACTGTGATGAGCTTTGAAATGCCAAATAATACCCCATGCAAACCTCAGCAGAGGACAGGGGAGGAGACCTAGTGCCATTTTCCACCAGTAGTTCTTGGATGACTGAAAAATAATTAGGAGGCCAAGACCCAAGAGTGCCATTCCAGGAAAGGAGAATTTCTTGTATTCCCTGATGAACCATAACAAGATGTTGCCACACAACCAAATTTATGAAAAAACATTCCTTCCCATGTTCTTCTAAGAGAACTAACTCAGCAGAGGTTGTGGAGGTCTGGGTGGGGAAGGGACACAGAAGTGTGGACCTTCAGAAATATGAAGTTCATTCTCTATCTTTTCAAGCAGTGACATAATATAATCCCTCTCAACAAGTGACAAGGAATTAAAATTTTCACTTTTTTTGCCCAAGAGACCCTTCCCAACTCAGGTTACTTTAAAAAGTTATTAGTTATCTTCTAAGTTATCAAGTTGTCTTTGAGTTAAATAGTGCTTCACCTTTCCCTTCTTCATGTACCAAATGCACATTTATAGACAATGACAAAAAGCTGGTTAATCTCCTCACTCCAGACAGTCCCCATTGTCATTATCACCTTGCTACCTCTTCCTTGAGCTTGTTTATTTTTTAGAGTAAAGTAAAACATCTCTCTGGAACCAGGATGGCAAAAATTACATAGTGATTCACATGAGATCTCTCCTGAGCTAATACTAATAGCATGGATTCTCCATCTTTATGGAAAACACAGCTCTGGATGTAGTCCTGCATTCTCCATGGCTACAATATGAACAAGTTCACAGCTCTGCATCACCAAATTGCATCCATAGGTCATCCTCATCCCATTCCCGGAGAAGCTTCATTAATAATCTTCCTTCAGCCTCCTCTTCAATATTACCTGATGTCATCACTCTTCACCTGTCTTATAATTTCCCTCGAAAAACTGAGCCTTTCATATTATTTTTACAAATCTGTCAGACTTCTGATTGTTTTACTGAAGTTCAGAGGGATTATAACTCCAGTATTTCCTTTGTCTTGTAACCAAACACAGATATCAGTTCTCTCTTTACATTTTCCTCCATTTTTAAATACTTATTCTTCCCTTAAAAATTAGGGATAGAGATTTAGATAAAAAGGAAAGGGACCAAATTTCTCTCCAAATCTCTATTGCCGCCTTTTAAATACAGGTACATTATCCATTCTTTATTTGCCTGGTGTCAGAGGAAACAGATACAGTCCAATGCTTGATACCATGTTTTCATCCCAGATGCCAAATCTTGCAACCAAGCCCTCTTACTTGAGCCCATTCAGGACTTGGGGTTGTATTTTTCAGTGTATGTATTTTAAGCTTTTCCAAGGTGTAACTGAGCCTGACTTTTGATAATGCTTATATTATCATTACACTTTTGGACTTGTAAGCCAGGGGTTATTTTGCTGATCTCTTTTCGTATCTTGTACTTTGCGTGTTTTGTCTGGTGCCTTTTCAAGGTTATTATTTATCCAGTTGGAAAGTTTCTTCCCTTGAGCTGCAAAAAAGTTCTAGGTAACACTAGAAACCTTGACACAATGACATGCCAGATCTCTTCCATATCCAAGTCCCTCAGCTTCCCTGCAGACCTGCTTTTTTTTTTCTTTTCATTTTTTTTTCCTAAATAAAATGGAAGGACATTTAAGGATGCTTCAGCCCAGAGTATTAAACACACTTTTCTAGTTCAATCCTGTTTTTTGAAAGAGTATCCTAAAAGAAAGCAAAACAGCACAAGTAGTTAGGCATTTGCATGCTGCATTTTTCCTGTACTTTGTACGGTGTCCAAGCAGCTTCTCAGGGAAGGATCATAATCATTTATGTATGTCAAGTACATAGAACCTCTCTGAGTACAATAAAAATGAGTAACATTGAAGGGCTGCTCTTTCACCAAGCATAAAGAATAGGCTGACCTATGCAACACTTCAAGGGTCTTACAGATCTGTGCCGTGCTTGTGCAATAAAGGGGAGGAAAAAAAAAAAAAGGCTTATTGTTATTTTTAAATTATAATTTCCAGAGGGTGCAGGGTGCCAGAGGGTAAAGGAGCAGGCAAATGGTTATATCCCTTTCAGCAAAGGGGCAGTTTGGGATTCTTCATTGCACAGCAACATGGAATAGCACTGAGCTGATGAGACTGTCTGATACACCATGAACAAAGGAAAACTCTGCAGGCAGCAACTTTGACTTCCAAGTAGCCTGTAGAGTGACACCTGCTGATTAGGCTTCAGCAGTCCTGCTTTCTACAGAGCAACCCTCACCACTCCTGCTGCTGGAATATTTTCTATGTCCAGCCCTCCCTACTCCTTTCCTTTCTTCCATGTCTTGGCTGTCAGATAGTGCTCTCTCCAAAATGAGAAGACCCTCTTTGTCCCTCTCATGCTTTTCCCTTCTCTAGATGTGTTTTCATACCCAGAACCCCAGGGAGAACACATTGCTTCTCATGAGCAAGAGATTTTAGTGCTATTCCAGCTCTTTCCTGGCCTGCAGCACTTCCCCTACAAACACATGAAAGGCTAAGGAACAGGAGAGGCCAGAGAAGAGAGCTTGTATATTTCTGTGGTGGAAAGGATGCATTATTCACAAAAGTGGTTGAGAGTAGCAGCTCTGTCAGTGCAGGGCTAGTTTCCCTTCATAAGTACAGGAATGGCCAGTTCTCTGTGTGCAGATCAGTGCAGACACAGCTACCTGGAGCACCTCCATCTCCTTGTGTGCTGTCCTTTTTTCTCCATCAGCCTTCAAAATGTAACGTTGAGAAACTCAGGAGATCCTATTACAGAGAAGCACCCCAATGTAGCCAGAAATATAAAAGTAGAGAACAGAACAAGGGTCTCTGACAGACATTTACCTTTCTCTTCTACCACTAAGCATTTCCTGCAGTAGAAAGAGCAAACAAAATCTTCAAAACCATGCTAGTTTATAAAAATACTTCTGTTGCATACCAAGACAACCTAAGACGTTTTCAACACTTCATTTTGCAGATGGTTACTGATGCAGAATTGTGCTTGATGCAGAGACCAGCATGAATTCTCAAGGCATTGTTCAAGCCACAAAGGCTGGGATCAAGTCTCATCTCTCACTGTATTTGCAGAGGACGCCTGCCATTGTCAGTCTTGTCAACTCTCATGGACTCTTTGCTTTTTACCCTGTGCTTAGCCCATCTCTTCTTTCATTAAAAAACACGAAAGTTTCTGTCTTTGTGGATTTGCAAAGGGAAAATAGAATCCCCAAGGGCTTAGAAACCAGGCAACAAATTAATATTGTCAGCACTGATTATTCTTTGAGATTCTATTATTTTAAAGGCAGACTCCTGACTTTCAGGGCCTGATTCGTGGCTTCTGAACTGTAAAGTTCAGCCATCCTTGCACTTGGCAAGCATCTGGAAGTGAAATGTGTTCAACCAAGCTCTATATATAATTCTGTAAAATGAGAGCTGTTTATCTCAGTAGCTGAAATGTTCATTATTGAAAATAAGCATTTCAACATTCAGAGGGTGAATCATGTGGGCTGAGAATAACAATGATCTGGGAAACAGCAAAATACGTGCATGTCTCTACAGTGTCCTAATTGGATGTAGCTGAGAGGGTCTGACCCTGCACAGGGCAGGTGGGATGAGAGCCCCTACTGACACACAGGCACCTGCCCTTATTTCTGGCTTGATCTTTTCATTTTAGCTTGGCTGCTCTTCCTGGTGGCTAGGATGATTCAGAAGGCCAGGAAGAAATTAATGCTGAGTTTGCTGAGACAAGGGAGGAAGATGATGAAAGGGGTGAAACTGGAAAACACCAATCATTTCAATTTTTCTTATTTGGTAGACAATACGGGCTGTGTGTTTATTAAATGCCTTCTGCTCCCCCTTTTAAGGAAACATCTGCCATTTGGCCAAGTTTTAGGTTTGAGAAGTCACCCCACTTCAATGTGACCATTAAATCTCCTCAGATTTTTCCTTTGCTTCACTTTCTTTGCACGCAGAAATGCTGCAGGTTACAGACAGCATCCTCAAAGGGCAGTGGCACCACTTCCCTTCAGCCCAGGCATAGAAAATTAAACTGGGCCTTCTTGGAAATGGCAATACCAAAGCAGGAGACAGTCATTACAGATGAGAATTTGTTTCTCTGCTGACTTTGCTTCCTGGCACCAATTCAGCAGATTAAAAGGAGTCTTCAATATGAAATGTTGAATAAACAAGAAATCGGCAAATGGATATGGAAGAAAATACAGACTGGGACAGGAATGGAGTGGGGATTTTACAATTTATATTAGTTTTGTTTTTTTCAGGATGGAAGGTAAAGTAAGGACAACTGGGACAAACCATGATGGAAAAGCAGATGTTCATAGGGAAGTCTAGGGTAAAGAATAGTATGTAGTAGCACTTTGCCTCTGGCTGTGGCATTGGGTTAGTTCAAGCTGGCATGGTAAAAGGAGTCTGTTCTCTTTAAAGTGCCAGCCTCCAAGGCAAAGCCAAGCTGAGCTTTTTTGCCAGCTTCAGCAATAACATTTTGACGTGCAATTTCCACATTGATATGATTAATTGTTAAATCAAATAAGGAGTCGTGTGATGGAAAAGTCATTTAACTGATTTGCCAAAATGAATAAAGTATGGTCTAGTTTTGCTTACAATCAAACTGGGAAGGCATTTACTAATAAACCCAGAGGCCCACAGAAAGCAGAAAAAAAAATAGTTTCATAGCAAATACTCAGTTTCTGAGTGCCATCTTGGAAAACTGCTTCTGTCTCTGCTTCTACATCAACAATTCTAATAGGACTGGGCAAGGTCCTTAAAGCCATTTCCTTAACCATGGATGCTAGATGGGAGCTGAATCACTGACCCATCACAGCTGGAGCTGCAATCCACAGGGATGAGCTTCAGAGGTGGGATGTGTCACTTAATATTGTACACAGCAAACAAACCAGGGCCTAACAATCAAAATTTTTAAATTAATTCCCTGTGTGCCTCCTTTCCCTTTCCACTAAACAGGGATACAACAACTTCACTCCAAAGCAAATGCAAAGATAAACTAATGCAGGTTTGTAAAGTCAAACAGGAGCTGTGTGTACTCACAGCATGGAATCATATTCTGAAAATTGAGGATAAAAGGAATGTTAAACATCTGTTTTTTAAGTGAACATCATGCAGCCTATGCAGTGAAGAGACAAAATTCTTGTAGAAAATACAGTTCATGATTGTTTGATTTGAGATGCTACCAAATGTGAAAGGCCTTACTAAGCTTTGTGTCCTGCAACACGAAGCCCATAAAAGTTATTTTTACTGGTGAGTTTGGGTTAAAGTGTCTGAGCATCTTGAGGAAAAATGGATAAAGAAAAGTAAATAAAGTATTTACACCTTCTTTCAGGAGATAACAGCACACATCACATAAATCATAAATTTTGGTCTTCAACAGTGACATTTGACTGCCTTGGGGTATCCAACAACAAGGGAATTTCCCAAATGAAGCTGGAAGAAGTGCCAGTGGTTGTCACAAACAGTCAGACAACCCAAGAAGTGGGTCTGCCTGCATAATTTTGTATGCTTACGGCATTGATAGCTTTTCTGATGAAAACCTGGAACTTGACATGTCAGACTAGCAAAGGAGACTGAAGAAACAAAATAGCAAAATGAAATAATTCTAAAAGCTAATAAAAACAAATCCTAGTTGATGTTGAATTGAGAGAATCAATCACAGTGTAGTAGGATGTCATCTGTGCCACCTCTTTCAGAACATGAAGGGTTCCTTTGGATCATGTGTCTCCTATCCACACATAAATGAAGGACAGTCTGACATAAGTTATTAGATGTGATTAAATCACATCCTAAGATGATCTAGCACCAGTAAATATTTTCTAGCCTGGCATTAAAAGCTGAATGTTTTTGGTAATGAGTCTATCCTTTTTTAATTCTGTCACTTAGAAAAGGTTTTTAAACATTTAATCAAATCCATATACAACATTAACAAGTGCTGAGGCAGAAGGGGAACCTATTGATCACAGGTGATACATCTAGAAGCAATGCACTGTTTACAGTGAGTTGTCTCTCAACTGAATAATAGTTTTGTCATTTACAGGGAAAATCCTTGCAAATAAAAGTCTCACACTGAGATACTCATTCTTTCTGATGGAATCCCTTTGCTGAGATGGAGTTTTGTAAAGCACTTCACACAAATTTTATTGAAACTACTGTACAGTGCTTTATGTGAAGGATATGGAAGCACATAAAGTATTGTGCTGTAAATTTTGTAATGAAGGGCCACAAATGGCTTGTTAAAGATCCCTGTGTGGATGTCGAGTCTAACAGCAAGTATTGTTCAACTAATGTATTTTTAAGCAGTTTTTGGTCAAACAAAATCTTGTCAAGAACAAGGTTCCTGAGATAAATGACTTCATTTATCATTCTAAGAATAGTATCTTGGCTGAATATGTGATTTGTCTTCTCTTAGAAGTTTTATCACCTAGCTGTAAGCTGCCCAGTTCAGCAACCTGAATTTTCACAAAACATCACTCAAAAAATGGTGAACATGAGCTAAGCAAATAATTTGCAATGAATAATTTCCCCCTTTTCTGCAACTTTTGAGCAGATGCTCAGATTTATTCACTATTTAGATTTACTTTGTGGATTAACTGTAAAACTATCAGATTAGGAAGACTTGGCATTTGTTCATTGAAAATTTTAGGTCAGTTAAATCCACTCAGAGAAGCTTTATGGTTTTGATGCTTGGGCTTGATTGACAATGAAATGTTGATTTAGAAAAATACTATTAGACAGATAACTGCAAATGCACCTCTGAAATGCCCTTTCATCAAAGCAGCCCATGAGCTTTCTTAGTTTAAAATTTTTAAAGAGCAAACATTGAGGAAAGGATTTAACTTATGCAATTTGTCATTATCTAAATCTGTGGAACCTTAAGACACATGGTCTGGACCAAGAAATTAATTCCTAGAGTTCAAGTGAAAAATTTTGCAAAGTTTTCTGCAACTCCACTAGGCATCCCCTATACATTGCTATTAACTTCAACAACTCTGGAAGTTACCAAAGAGCACGTGCTACTGAGAGTGATGTGCAAAAAGCAAGTCCAACAAGATTTAAGATAATGTTGTGCATTCCTTCACAATGTTGAATTTAGTGCTTGTGGCTGGTGTTTGAATAATTTTCCAAACAGTTGGGGTCTCCTTTAGCATAAAGTTACATCAGAAGCAGTATCAATGCAATTCTTTGTCTGCTCAGAAATGTCTGGAGCCACCACACCTCAAGACTATTTTTGCTGCTGTGGCTGCCAGCTCAAGATGATAATTTTTATCTCCATTAATTTTGATTAACTGAACCACAGTTATTGACTCAATTCACAGAGTCAATCAAAAAGCCTCACGACAGAATTCACTGGCCACTGCTAACCTTCCTACATATAAGACAGTGATAGTATAACCCCTAAAAAAGTGTAAGGAGTCTGATATTGACCCTTGATCCTAGTCCTTTGGTCTCTCTTTAGCCAGCTGGAGGTAAACTTTAAAAATGGTAATTTTAAACAGTATTTACCATAATTGTTTGCCATTGAAGACACAATTTGAGGATGAAAAAAGCATAAGCACATATAAAGGAGTCTCGGTGTAGTATTGCACACAGTCTTGTGCTGAGCACATTTATGTGTGAGCACACACAGGCAAAAGGACCCACACTGTACTTTTAACTGCTAAGCAGTAAAAAACCTTTGCAGAGTGATCAGGTACTGCTCTTCTGCTCCAGTTTGACAATGAAAACAGCTCAGAGCTGACAGGATTCTAGAGTCATCCCATCATGGTCATTGCATGGGAAGAGGATTTAAGAGAGCTGATCTGCCCTGTCACTCTGGGGCAATGGATAAACACGCTGGGATTTTTTTTTAAGCCTTCCTTTGGTCCACCTGGCATCAATCAACATAAATGACAAACCTCCTGACAGAACAGACAACTGCCGGCAGATGAGTGGTGTAGGTTGTTTTGTTGGTGAACTTCCATACTGTGGCAAAAAAAAAAAAAAAGGGACAAGCATGAAACCAATGCCTTGGACTTTGAAGCAGTGACAAAATCAAAGACCTTGAAAGTTCACACCTTGAAACTCTTGTGAAGCAGATATAAACTGGAACAGAGAGATAAAGTAGTATAAGATTATTCTTTGATAGGAAAACAACAGTGTTCATGCAGCAGGAACAAAATACTCTGGCACGCAATGTAAGTGCAAAATTTCTGTTGGTGTTATCAGGAGGCAAAGTCAGAGATTTCAGGCAGACCACAAGTGAAATCACAGTAACTGTCCTTGGGGATCTCCCGTGAGTCTCTCAAGGCTCTGCACCTTTGAGGTCATATCTCTATCTGAATGTAGAGGTGCCTTATTTTGTCTTTTACATCAGTGAATATGATTAAACTCCTGCTGTTGTGCTAAATTTCAAAGATTGTAAAAAGTCATGGGAATTAAAAAGGTCACTGCAGTATTTCATTTCAATAGCAAATCTGTGGAATAATGTTGTACAACTACATAGGAAACCGCTTTGAAAAGAGAATTTGTCGATGACTTAGTTCTAGTGAAAAATAGCAGGCATTTGGAAAATGGAATTCTGCTTTCAAAAATTAGAAATGGGCAGAATAGAGACCTTTCAAACATCAAAGCACAGAAAAGATGCACAATTCCAAAAATATTTGTGTAACATTTTATATCCACATATTTACAAATGGCAAATTCTACTTCTATACAGAATAAGCTGAAGAGGAATCCTTTGTCTAGAAAGATATATTCCACGTGCAGACACAGAAGACAAGACTTCTATGTAAAATAGCAGAGCACGTAAATGTTTTAAACCCATTTGTAAAACAATTTGAACTTTAAATAGAGCTCTTCTCATTCCTTGTGTATACATATCTTTTTGAATAATCTCATATTTACTTTCTTTCATTTTAGTCAGATCAGATACATTCTTCCTTATGAATTCATGGATCAGCAAAATTTCTCCTGTATTAAAAACTGGCTAATTCCAGTGGAGATGTAGCTCTGCAAATAATAGAACTTTTCTTCAGGAACAGAAAAAAAATACAATTCCAACAGTGAATATAAAACCTTTGGATTTGTCTGAGGCCTGCAGGATAGAAGTCCTAGCTGAACACTGTACCAAAACATGATGGCATCTGAAATGTTTCAGTCATATTTAAGGTTCGTGGAAACTTAGCACCTTGAAGCACCTGGCTAACCTGGAACCAAATAGGGCAAGACCCTAGGGTAAGTTTAAAACAAAAAATTTACCTGTCTACAGTCCTTCTGGGCTCTTTATTTAGTCTATTTCAGAATGGCAGCATCACCAGGGGAATTTTGCTGCTAAGTTTTAAAAATACACAGTGTGTTAAAAGGTTTAGGGTTTTATTTTTGTCAGTTGGTTTGTTTTGAAGGGCTTACAGATCAGCTCACTTGAATGACAGAAGTATACCACTTACAAAAAGGCCATCATCTTGTGAGATTTCAATCATTGATGCCAAAGTATGAGAATGTTAAATTCTTCTGGACATGTCTCTAGAATTTTTAGCAAGGGCAAAACATTTTTTTCTTTCAGGAGTCTCTGCTAAAATTTATCAATTTTTCATTTATAAATGAAAAGAGAAGGTTGGCTAAAAAACTTTGTAGGCAATCTCAAGAACAAAAGGTGCCTATGTGGAAGACATAGCAAAATTAAAAGCTGTTTACTATTTTTGAAAGATGGTATTGCTCTGACATCTAAGTTCAAGAACTAATTTTTATATTTTACAGAACAGAAAATTATTTCAGGCCTTCCCAGCAATCTGGACAATAGAGAAATCTAAGAGGAATGCTTAGCAGGCTACTTTTGTTGAACAGCCATCAAGCACAGAAAAAATGCAACCTTGTTATCATTTTTACACATCACCTATACACTTTGATGACAATGGACAGAGAACTGATGCTATCAGATCTTGAGGAATAAATTAATGCTATGGAATACACACTGGTGCAAAACAAAAGGGAAAGTAAATTAATCTTCTCGCACTGTGAGAGTTGAAGCAGAATCCTTAAAATAAGAAGAGATCCAAGCCCCCACTGTTTTTTTTTTCTTTTCCCAAACTAAACCTGAATGCTTTTCATGTTAAAACATCACTGTCACCTTCTCCACTGGGCTGGCCCAGAGTGTGAGTGTATGAGGGGATATATGCAACACAGAGAGCCTCCTTTCACCAGTGGGGAAATAAACCTTCTGTCATTTGAAAACTAAATTTTCCTCTTGCTCTTTACCTGTCCCAGCACGGATACCCAAGAGCTACTTTGTGTGGTAGCACTAACATGTTTAGCTAGCTATTTTTGTGGTGCTCTCCCATGTGTGGGAGAAGGTGTCCTTGAGAGCACTGGTGAGTTTTGGCCGGGCAGTGCACACAGATGCACAGGGACAGGTGTGCCCGTGCCCTGGCCGTGCTGCCCCGTGCCTGGAGGCCAGCCAGCTCTCCTCAGGGCTCCGTGCAGTGGCCACGCTGAGACACGGCGGCTCACCGTGCCTTTGGCAGCCTGTGCTCCTGGGACGGGTTATCTGAAAGCCTCAAAGTGATCACAGAGGTCCACACACTCCATTTCACCAACCCCAGAGCCCAGCAAGGTGCAGGGGTGTTTTTCTGCCATGCTATGTCAAGCTAGACCATCCAAACTGCATTTCCATGAGCTGGGGACCCTGCAGCAAGTGCTTGGTGGCTGGGTCTCCCAGCACGCATCCCTCTGCTCCTTCCTTAAACTGTGGTCACCCAGGCGCCCTGTGACGGGACGGGCAAAAGGGCTGATCTGCTTCCCTGGCAGTGCTGACGTCAAGACACAGCACTCTTCATCTTCATTACACTTTTGCTGTCACTTACCTGGGCAGCAATGCAAAATGCAGCTAGAGAGTGTCTTGGCAGGGGCAGGCAGCTTTTCTCTTGCTGAATTCTGTCATATAAAACTATACCTGGATGAGTCGCTCAACTTCTCCTATGGAAACTGGTTGAGAAAGTTGGGGTTGTTCAGGCTGGAGAAGGGAAGGCTCCCAGGAGAACCAACAGCACCTTCAAGTACCTAAAGAGGTTTAGAAGAAAGCTGGAGAGGGGCTGGTGACAAGCACTTGTAGTAATAGAACATAGTGAGATGGCTTTAAACAGAAAGAGAGCAGGATTAGATTAGATATTAGAAAGAAATCCTTTGCTGTGAGGGGGGTGGAATAGGGGTTGCCCAAAGAAACCATGGATACCCCATCACTGGAAGTGTTTAAGGCCAGGTTGGATGGAGCTCTGAGCAACCTGGTCCCTGCCTATGGCATTAAAATACTGAATTTTGAGATACTCTGTTGTTAGGTTGTTTTCCAATCAAGACAAAGCCATTTATGTGTAATTTTTAAATAAAATTTTCATGCCATAATGAGGCTCCTTGATAAGTTCATGGAAGGGCCTCCACTGAGCCTTTTGAAACACTAAATAAACCTAGTAAGATCCGGAATCAAATCCTTATAATTATGATAAAAAAGCATGTTAAGTTCAGGTTTGTGAAGGCTATTGAGAAAATCAAGGGGGAAAAATCAATGCTGAGATCCTGCTTTTATGCATTTTACTGGTAATTGGGTCATTAGAAGTAGTAGCAGAAGAACTAAGAATTGCACATGATTATTCTGCGCAGACAGCAATATCCAAGACTGAAAGTAACATCTTCACCTTGAACTTAGTGAAGACTGTTGAAAGGCTCAAGTATTTTGTTGGAGGAGTGCAAAGTTAAAAACTGAGAAAAGAAGGTAAATTTTCAAAGTATTGAGAAAATCGTACAATTAAAATTGAGCTTATTACATCAACCTCTGCACTTCTGAATTCAAATTCACTTCCTGCACACATTCTTCAAATTCAGCCTACAATGTATAAATTTTTAAAGATATTTGTAGCATGAACTTCAAAGAAAATTTGTGGAAAGCTTACTAAAGGAAATAAACACAGGCAAAGAAAATTATACCAAATATTCAAACTGATTATTTATCAATTTTCCACTTTCAAAAATCATCAACTTAAGAGGACTTCAGTATCTCATATTTCACTATTAATATCAAAAGTTATCTTGAGAAAAAAGATAGTGCTCTCTATTTACTGAATATATACTGAAGAGGACATGGAAGGAATGATATCTAGAAGACACCACTTTGGCCTAGAATCTTTTCTCAAGCCATCCATAGAAAAGGTGGTTTAAATCCTTGCTACAGAATAATTTTAAAGCAATGTGAAAATAATTAAGACCTTTCTGTTGCTGTGATTTGTTCTATGCAATTCCTCACCGAACATTTGTACTGTTAACTTTGATAGTTCTCCTTAAATAAGGGAATTCACCACTGACCAGAAAGGCCCAAAGTCTACACTTCCTCTGCAGCAGCTGCAAAGCCTGGAGTAGGCTGTACAATGTGAATTTTTACACCAGTAAACTGAGACCTAGAGCACATTAATTTTCCAATAATCCCTGCAGAGCACATGTGTGTATCTCTGTTTCCCAAAGGGCCACTAATCTGAGGAGCAGATAAGCATCTTGCTCAAGGCCAAGAAGCAAACCTGTGGCAGAATGGGGAAAGCACCTGAAGAATTTTGTTTCACAGACTTATTTTAACACCCAGGCCACCCTCCACTTTCTCACTTCAACACTGGTGAAAGAACTGCTCAGATCTAATTTGAGATAGGGTAAGACTATAAGAGCACGACCATGTTAAGAACCTCTATTTTCTTTGTTACACTGCATTTTCAGGGGTACGCTACTTCTCCAGTGGTTTACATTTTAACGAGGAACTGGCATAAAACTAAACCTTTTAAATTGGTCGAAACCTTGCTGTTCCCTGGGTGTTAACAACAAACATTTTCTTGTTAAAGAAGCCACATACATTTTAGCATAGCAGCATGAAAATGGAAAAATCTTGCTCCCACACTGATTGAGCATCTTGTTAATCATTGCAGTGTGTATCATTAATTCATTATTCAGCTGTGATGTTTTCCCTGTCACAGCTTAAAATATATACTGAGTGAATACTTACTGAGTACAAAGTACTTTCAGATTATAATATTTTATCGTGGTAAAGAAAGATCTAAACCTCTTATGAACTCTTATGATTTGACACATAAGATGTGGCAAAAAGTTGAGGCACAACAGTCACCATTATAAATATTTATAGACATATCTAAAGTCTTATATAAAGTTCATCCTGTTAAAGGACATGTTTTATGTTGTACAATTCCTCTTAGAATATCAATCTAATAAGCACCAAATGAGGCTGAAGACAATGCTGTTATAAAAAATGGAGAAAAATGATTAAAATGTGATAATTATACTGACAGTTTATATGCTCAATCTAATCAACCAAGCTTCCAATTTGTCATAATGTACACTCACTCATACATTATTGCTTAATTATAGCAACACTTCTATTTCGAAAGGCTGTCAATCATGCAAATGCCTATCATTTTTCTCTATTTGCATTTAAGAGATATATTTTTAGTTGAGTTCCAAAGCCCTCTGAGAACCTGAGTTAACCCCAGTTCTCTTTTCTGTTTGCAGTGCTCATCCCTGTTTATTCACTGTTAGCTGTCTGTGGTAGTTTGTGGTGTGTGATTTGCTGCTTTACAGTTCATCTGCTGCCAAAGGGATTTTTGAATCCCATCTCTGTTCCTGAACTGTGGTCTCAGTGATCTGTGTTCTTAGGAGCTGCAGACCTGAGCTTGAACTATTCAGGTCTGATGTGATTAAAATTATCAGACAATCTTGTCTTCTGTTCTGGATTTGTCTTATTAGACCTGCAGGGATGGGAAGAGGGAAAAGAACCTTCCCTTTCTTCCATGGGCAGTCTTGCCAAAATCAGTGGGGCTGGTTCTGGGCTGTAAGTTGTGAAAAAGTGTGAAAAGATACCCTTTATAAACACATCCTAAGGTTCACATTCTGATGCACATTCCACTCTGAATTGCTGTTACTCTGTTTCTTTTGGCTATTTTAATAAGGTATCTTTGAGAACCTCTAGTCCCTTCTGTCTCCCATCTTCTCCAGCTTTGTTCTAGTGCGTAAGTGGAAGAAAACTTTGGCATTTTATGAGAGCACGGAGCAACACAGCAAGAAAAATGCTGAACAGGACACATCAGCAGTGGTAACAAAGGGAAAACTTAAGGAAGTTGGCAGGAATTGTTTAAATACATTGGGAGCACTAAGGCAGCAGGAGAAGCTGTGCAGTACTTCTGGTAGTAAACAAGAGGAGGTGCTCTAACATGAAATATAGAGCTCCAGAACTGAGAATTAAACCCCCCCTTTTCCAATCTTATTGATTCTGAAATTCTGTGAAATAACAGCCCAGCAGGAATCACTCCCTTGCAGGCTATATTATTCTGCTTAACTTTCATTTGCTCTTATACATTCTATCACACTATATTCTTTTTGAAAATCTAATAATTTCTTACACAGATATTTCATATGCAGTAAACGAACATATTCTACTTGAGCTTTAGATGGTAAACAAACAAATAAAAGAGCAATTCAGACTACCAGTTTGGATGACAAAGGAATTAAAAAGAAACGACAAAAACATGGCATCATGCTATGAAAAATGTCAAGTTATTATTTGAATGTTGGCTCAGGAACATCTCAATACATTTCTGGCAAATGAGGCATGAAGCATATTCTTAAAAATATGGTGTCCAGGAGATAGTACTACCCAATATTTTATCCTAATGGCAATATATAGTACTTAAAAAAGCTTGAATTTTAAATCAAGCACTTTGAGGAAGACATGGACAATCTATTAGTTTTTCAAATATAAGTTAGTATCAATATGAAGAGGAGAGAACAAACCATTTCTGGGAGCTTACTTGGTTAAAATCTGTTTTAAAATTGGAGTGTGGCTTATTCTTTAACTAGTATGTAGGCAATGTGAATGATCTTCCCATATCATCTGGACTTTTCCAAAACTTCATATTTCTTGACTGGAGTTGTTAATAGCTTGCTGGTTTAAGATAACACCTAATGCTCACACTCATGAAGGATGCACAACCGTTGATTCAGTACAATAATTTGGTGACAAAACTATAGTATTTGCCATGCTATACTTTAGTATTTGCAGAGAGTGCAGCCAAAAAAAAAAAAAATCAAAAAGAGAACCCCGTAGCATGCCTTTGAAAGACAGAATATTATACTATTTATAAATAAACATTTAGTGTCAGAAGCCCATTTTTTTCATATTACAATTTATTCTGAAGAAATTTATCTTCCCTATTTTCCATTCCTCCTTATTTTAAAAGATACCTACAACACATTTTTCCTGGGACAAGTTGTTGCTCAAGTTTTCAACCATCTAAAGCAAAACCAAATACAAGATGCTTTTTTTTTACTGAGAACAATGACAAAATATATGTATCTCACACATATACCTATTTAGAGGATAGTAGTACTAACACTTATCATTCGTTAAATCCTCCACTTAAAGCAGTACAATGCAAACCCTTTCAAATCTTGTGAAATAGCTTCAAAATTTTGCTCAGATAATAGCAAGTCACTATTACAAATTTATTTGTTATGACCACAGGAAGTTCTCAGAACAGGCTGCCTATCTTACCTTTGGACAGCCAAACTGTATCCATTTGAAAAATAAACTGTTAGGTCTTTTCTTCTGATTTTTACCTGATGCTTGTGGAGGTTGTGACTCAGCAACAGTGACAAGTCTTTCCTACACTGGCAAATCATTGTGCAGATACAGTTGTTGTATAGGTGAAATGGAGTTTCTGCAAAGATTGCCTCTGGAAAAGTCTTGTGTCATTTTTCTGGTCAATGTCCTTTACTTCCACTTGACAGAGCAAGCAGTTTTAGGAAGGACTCCAAATCTGGCAATTTTGCACTCGATTTCACGCTGACAGCTACAGTGTACCAACTGTTGAGGCTACTTGGGTGTCAAGCGCTTCTCCTGATTCTCGTGGTTATTCAGTAAGATAGGAGAGAGGTCACTTCTGTTTGGCTTTATCACGTGTTAAAACACAAGCAAACAATAATTCTTTCAGAAAATGAGCAACAGCCTAAAACCAAAATGTAGGCTGAAGTAATTTGTTTATAATTAATAATTCCATCTGAAGTTACCTTGTTAAAGTGTTTGGTAGGACTGCCATTCTGTCACCCACATAGTTTCTCTTTTGCTTATCCTTTGCAGTCTTTCCTGAGGATTTTTATTTTGTCTAACATATGAATATATAAAGGTGTGTAAAGTGGAAGGCTGTGACTTTCCAAGCCCTCTGAACAAAAGGGCCTGCAGCCAGTTGGCTACTGGTAGCAGGATGCAGACACACTCTTTGCCTGCCTGTCATGGGCATATGCTAGGACCCTGCTTACCCCCTCCCCAAACCAGAAAAAGCTCTATTTTTGCAAACCTTGCATGTCAAATGGTAAAGCTTTCAATACAGTTTAAGAGCTTCTTACCTGTAGAAAAATAATTTGTTCCAATGGATGCAGATTTGGTGCCCTGACAGAAGCCATTTCTGGACTGACAAGAAAGAGCTCCAACACACACCTCAGATCTTTGATAGGATGTCAAATACCTGAGGCCTCTGTGCTATGCTTCTGTCCCAACAACATATTCCAGCAGTGACTTCAGAAAACCTTCCTCCTCAGCTGGAAACAGCTGAAGTCCCTTTATAAAATGGACAAAAAAGTCACAGGGGCTCATTACTCTGGCTTTTCATCACACCATCTCAACACCTCCACAGTCTTCTCACAAAGTAGCTCCTGGGTTCCCTGTCCAGCCCTGTTGCTGAACAGAGTTGAAGAAAGGACTTTTCCAACTTTTCTTTTTACTTTTTTTTTTTTTTTTTTTTTTTTTAACCTTACCACCAGAGACAGTTACAAAATAGGTTTTCCTTCCTGACAAACGAATATTCTACTTTGATCATGGGACAGACTTCCTGACATCCTAGGCATGGCTAAACTCTACATTTTCCTCTACATAGTCTTTGCAAAGAAAGCTAACACATTTTACTTCAAAACTAATGGAACAGTGCTAGGGCCAAATCTTTCTCTTAAAAGGCCAATATAATCTATTTCACAGGGCTATGACAAATTACTGAAATAAGATTTATTACTAATGTTTAACACAGAAACTTGCCCAGGACCTAACTCAAGGGAGTGTCATTTGCCCATGACATTCATTAGAACTACTTTACCTCACAAAGAACAATCAGAAGTAAATTTACTATATATATCCTTTGAATATATGGCTTCCAGCATAATCTTTGAAGCAGCATAATATAAAGCTTATGCAAACTGGACATGATAGGAAGCAAGCGACTCTTTTTACTTATAACCATGTAATAGGTGTAGTTATTCAGCGTGTGATTTGAATTTCAGAAGAAAAAACTCGGTCAATTCAAAGAAGCAAAATGCACATAATGTTTGAATTGGAGAAGGATACATAAAATTCCTTTTCTTTTGGAATTTTCCCCAAATGACAACTCCCCTC
>NW_027094088.1:13574102-13706602 GCF_029207755.1 Chamaea fasciata | reverse complement strand
AGAGGAAAAAATATTAAACATTTCTTTTAAATAGAGAGTTGCAATTCATAAAGTTTTTAGCCTTGACTAATACAAGCCTGCAAGGGCAGACAGTTGCACTGGAGAAACACTGGGTGATACCTAAAGTCTTGAAAACCTCTCACTGGTACTGTCTCAGACAGCTGCTTGCCCTACTACTTTCTAGATATGCCCCTGCTCAAGTGTGGCAGGAATATCCTTCTTTTTGCAAATAAAAAAACTAACCAAATGCCTCCTAAACATCCAATATGCAATTTTTAAATCATCAAGCATTTACTCATAACAAAGTCAGTTATTCTTGTATCCATTGTACTGTTACCTGACGCAGATTCCTGGTTACTTTCACATCATGCCAGGCATTGTCATTAAATTTCCCGTTCACAGGTTCCACCAGCGCTTCAAAGGCCCCTGAGCCCAAATTAATGACCAAGGAGACAGCTCCATTTTTCAGTGCAAGATTGACATAATCAGCCGATTTTCCTGTGTGAAGCATCAGTCCGTTCCTCTGAAGCGTTTTAAATGACAGAGTTATTTCATCACTGCTACTCTGTATGGGGTTCTGCGATAAATCATAGCAGAAGTATTCTGATCCCTTGAATGTCGCAATGTATTCTTCTTTTCCTGGCAAACAAAAGGAGAGAAACAAACAAATAAATCGCTGGCACTTAATTAAAGGCAAAGTGCATGAATTATTTTTATAGCTAATTTAACAGTATTAGTGTAAGCGCTGCATCAAAAAAGAATTCATTTAAAACACTTAAAATCTATGAAGGAAGGAGATAAATGAGATTTACTGTGAACATATTTTTAACTCTTTTCTAACAGAATTTTCATGTATATGATTAAACTCAGAAAATCAACTGCAGCAGCAATTGTATTAATGCTATCTAAGCATTCTGATCTGAAATAAATCTAAATAGATAACATTCAGATGAACATACAGACCAAAGCATTATTCTAGTCAAAGCACAGATATTTTCCTTCCCAACTCTCACTAAAATTATGACACCTCAAAAAGAATCAATAACTTAGATACTTCCAGTGGCTCTGCCTAAGGTCTTGAATAAACTACATGCACAAAATATTCATTTAGGAATCTACCTTAAAGTTTTATAGAGCACAGTGCCAGAGAGCAAGTTAAGATGAATCAGTAAATTGATAGGTTTTTTCTTTCTGGGATATATTTTTACTAACTAGTATGTGCCACACAGGTTATTTTTCTTAGTTCATCCTGAAGGTGAAACACAAATAGCTGAGCTCTCTATCTCAGAAAAGCAAGTATAACATATGTAGACATTACAATTCCCCTAAAATCTTATACATGAGCATGTACACTGACCGTACACTAGAGGTGTATGGAATTTAGAGGTACGGAAATGCAAAAATTATCTGTTAAGCTAGTAATAAGTTAGCAAAATCCCAATGAAAGCGTGCAGGTTTTATGCAGTGCATGGATGAAGGCGTGAAAACCTGAGGATGCCAAATTTCATCTTTCTTGATAAATTCAATCTCCAGGACAGAGCTGCACACACGAGTGTGATACCATCAGAACAAACCCAAAACATATGCATAAACATACAGATAAAGGGAATAACAGTGTGTATTTAGGAGACCAGTGAATGACAGAATATGCAAAAAAACAGGTGTGAGGACACAGGTTTTTTGAGAAGTCCCTGGGTGTATTTGTCTTCTGTTATAGCCTATACAATAACTTTGATCCTGCATATTCAAAATGCTTCTCTTTAGGTAATACGGTAAGTTCAGACACTACTGCAAAATACTTCAGATAAGTCACCAGATAATGACTGCATTTTGCTTTTACTTTGCTTTGTAATAAGAACATTAGGAGTTTAGTGTTTACTTGAAGCGCTTTCTCTCAGATTTGATGCAGAATTCTTGGTGGGGTTTTTTTTGGGTGGGTTTGGGGTTTTTTTTTTTGGGGGGAGGTAGGGGTTTTTTTGTTTTGTTTTGTTATTTTTGGGGGGTTTGTTTTGTTTTGGGGTTTTTTGTGTTGTTTTGGTTTTTTGTGTTTTTTTTTGTTTTTTTTTTTTAATTTTTTTTTGTTGCAGCAGCTAAATAATTCTAGACTACCATGTAGAAAAACCCAAAATGAATGTTTATCAATTATGCTCTCTTTACAGCTCAAAGCAAGATTCAGCTGTATAGCAACTGATAGCACATCCTGAACACTGAAACGTTTCAGGGGAGGAGGAACACCTTGGCTCATGGTGCATAAAGGATTCACAAACAATGCATATTCTGAGGTTTCAATGCACTCAAAGCAGCAGCCTGCATCTCATCTAATGAATATTTAATAAAAGCATAAAATGCTCAAGAGCAAATTTATTTGCTATGGGTGCTTGCTGCACAGGAATATTAAAGCAGCACGAACACCTACAATCGAGAGACAATAAAACAGATGCAGCAACTGGTATTTGTAATTTTGTCCCAGGTATTTAACGACTATACCACAAAAAAACTGAAGGACGTAAATCAATCAATATGCAAAATATTTATGTACACACATTATGCACTGTAAACTGCTTTTGTAAAACCAGATCATTCACACAGACCCGAAAATGTACGGAACTTAAATACATGCCAGGCCCTTTAAAAAAATTATTCCTAAACAAGGACCTGAAGAAGTAAGCAGTTCATCCAAGAAAAAAATGAGTAATTCTTCAAGCAATACCCCTGGAGAATTCACTGTTAATTTTTGAACTCTCTCTCATTCCTTTTAGCTTCAATAATACAGTCCATGGTACTCACTATCACCAAATTAATGTTTTTGAATACATTACTTATATTTACAAAAAATTAGCATTCACTTGTTTAAAAACTGAATTTTACTTCAAAACAAAAAGAACTCAAACTGAGCACAGCATTTTACTTAAGAGGAAACATTTTGGTGAAAAAACCTGAACACTGTGGATAAACACACTGACTGCATGCTTTTCCTACCAAACTGTCTTTTCTGCTCACCTGAAGAACCAAATATACCTATTATTTACTATTTTTACACTGTTTCCATGCCATGAATTCAAACATCATCTTCTATGACAATATTTTAGTTTGGTCAAACTGCAAATATTGCATAAATTATTTGAAACAGGTGAGGGAACACCAATAAAATACCTCCACATTTATCCAGTCTTCAGAGGGATTAATTCCTCACAATAAATTAACCTTCCCTCTTATAATCATTTGGATGAAACCTCAAGCATATTTGCCCTCAGTCTAACTTTGATATTTGGGCAATGATTGGGCACTGCAACTCCAAATCTGCCTTGCCATGCCCTGCTCTGAAATGGGAAGATAGGAGGTAAAATACCCACAGGGTTGCCAGAGCCTAACAAAGATTCTGGATAACCAAGAGGAAATCAGGTTACAAATTTTTTTTTGTGCTTTGTCACAGAGAACCAGACTTTTTGCACACACAGCAGAAGGCACATAAGTCAAAATGTTTCAGCACAGGACAGAAAAGCCAGTAAACAAGATTTGTAATTGACCCTGTATCAGTTTTTAATATCAAAAAGATCAGCTATTTTACTCTTGATATGAATGCATATATTTAGAATGGACATTAAAAAAATCTATAAAACATTCAAATGTTTTATGTAAAAAACCCACTCATAATCTGTTGCTACATTTCATACGACAATTTTTGTTGATCCTTTAAGCAAATTAAAACAGGCTTCATTAATAACCAGTTGTATAAACTGCTGGTTGTTTGTTTATTTTTTCAAATTATCACTTAATGACACTTAGAAAAACCATTAAAAATGCATGGCAGTCATTCTAGCCAGTATGAAGTGTTGCACTTCATTTAATGATTAAAATGTAATTACCTGCATAGAAAAGCACAAGATAATATGAACACCATAAAGGAGTATAACATATTTTTATTCTGAATTTTAAGTACTGTAAATTGTTGAATATTATGGCAGTGAAAATCCAGAATTAGAGGAGATGTGTAAATATAGAATGGCACAGTCTGTTTGTGTCACAGAAAGGATTCAAACAAGAGAAGCGCTCTATCAAAGCACCTGCTGCTGTAGCAAGGGTTTGTTTCTTTGCCCCATTGAAGTCAACAACAGTTTTAATGTTCAATTCTTTGGAAGTTCATTTAATCCTTAGTCTGATAAACATATGGAAACAATATTTCCATTGGCTTTAGCAGATTTTACAGGCCTACATAAGCACTATGCTAAGCTTTATAGCACATCCACCCATCTCACTAGCAGTATTCCATCATAAACTAGGTCTGGCTGTATCCATAATAATTTGATCAAGCCTGATTTAAATCGCATACATAGGACTAGATGCTTTGATCTTACTAGGTAGTAAAAATAATGGAACAATAGACAAGAAACAAAATTATGGCAAGAGTAAATAAAATTTGTTTATTGATAGCTGCAGTGTTCCTTTACATACGAAGAATCCAAAAGTTTATTAACTAAACCCCAACAACTGCTGTGACAAACCCATCTAGTATTGCACAGCAAAACCTGGTAGAATGCTGTCAATTTATCTGTCTGCCAAAATAATTACTGTCAAAGAGAAAATAAGCTGACACCACTGATACTCTACTTCTAAGAGCCAAGTTATTTCTCTACAATCTTCAAAACATTAAATGTGTTCTGAATAAATAAATTATTCCAAACCAGAGTCTAGTATGTTCCCAGATGTACAGTTCAGTGCTCCATTTCACAACAATTTAAAATTCAAGCATTTATCTTCTACACCATCAGCTTATAAAGTCTTTCTGAGAAAGTAACACAACTTAGGAAAACTACACTAAAAGAGCATATAGACAAAACATTAACAAGAATGACTGATACAATAAAACTAGAGAGCCTGAACTGCTACTTCTGTGGCACATTTTGCAGTAATAGGAAACTAATGGCTTGCCATTCCATACAAAGGGAATACTCTCCACATGAGGTGTGTACTGTCGAACCTGGAATGGTCTCAGGATGCATCATGCACAAGGTTTCTCAGCACACTGGTCTTTTAGGAAGCCAGTCTTTACCCTTCCATTAATATATCACTCACTGAATCTTAAGACAAAAGATTGCAAAGACTATAAAGTAGTTCTCCAAATGTTATAATGAATTTAACTGTATTTTTTTCTCAATCACATAATAAGGGATGACTGGGTTGCATCTAGAAATAAAACACAGGCACTCAAAGAAGAAACCAAAATAATACTGTCTAATTAAAAAAACAAACAAACAAACAAAAAAAAGACTTAGGTATGAAACCAACAAAAATGATGGAATTATGATAAAGCCAAAGAAATTAATTCTGAGAGAATGCAAAGGGTCTGCTTTATCAGTCAGGGTTGAGGGTTTTTTTTTTTGTTTGTTTGTTTGTTTGAAGTCCTGCTGTTGTTGCACACTAGTAGTCTTCTGTTCCTATCTCTTGTGAATAACTTTTTTAACAGCAGAATCTTCCATGCTTCCTTTCATTTCTCATAATCTTTCTTTTCCTTTCAGAAACTATACTCCTTGCCCTTGAAACAAGTCTCCACAGAAGATTTCAAGGAAGAAATCAGATCCATGATTCCAAATCCACTGCTGGGAAATATCTACCTGTTGATTTCCTTTTCTTTAATGCTCCCTTCCCTCTCCAGTAAGTACAAATTCCTGTGTCCCTTCCCTTTGTGGGGGAATAATTTCATTTTGAGGTAGTCATGACTAGCCTAAAATGAGAACAAAACCAGAGAAGTAAAAATAGGCTGTAGAAACGTCTATTCATTCCACGGGTTCAGGGGATCTAGTGAACCAATCCAAGCCTTTCTCTGGCAGAAAATGTTCCACTAAAAACCATGACAAAGTAAAACTTTGGTTAGTTGTTATAACCAAGTGCTTTGGACTGCCATAGTCTCTGGTCCTGGAATGTAGTGTCAGAACATGGTTTATCTCAAGAAACAAGATGCACCTGTGATCCTGTGCACTAAAGACTGCACTATTTGTGTCCAACATAAAAGTAAACGTATTCATTCCAGTAAAATGAGGTGCAAAGAAAAATTCTACCTGCTGAGAAAAAATTAACAGCATAACTGATACAAATTTAGGTACAATATAATGATGCAAAGAAACTTGGGAAAGTTTTTCAGCTCCTGTTTTGTTTCACACGCAATCCTTAAACAGTAGCCAATCACAAGAAGTATGAACCTCTAAATTATGAGCCTCTGATCCCTTCCCACCATCGCAGATTGGAATACAATTATGATAGCTGCTACTCATGATAAATGACTTGAAGGGAACACTAGATAAGTGATAAATTACTCCATTTTGCTAAACAGCCAGTTAAATTCATAACTAAAATGGCTACACCATGCAATTTCCTCACTAATTTTCATGTTCTTTTATTTAATCACACAGGGTATGCACTTCAAAAGCAGATTTGCAATTGAGGAGGGAGAGGAAAGCGAGCAGGAGTTTTAGGAATGATCCCATCTTAGGGTACATTAAATACTAAATAGCTAGAACGTGAAAATAAGAGAACTTTTTTCTAATTAGCAGTTGCATCATTAATTATTAGATTAGAATATCCTGCACTTTATATTGTAGTGATAATGCCTCAAAAAATTACTCAAAACTCCAAAGTTTAAAATAATAATTTTAAAAGGTATTCTTGTTAAATTAAGAACAAACTGCAAAATGTCAAATACTCTCACACCACTTCTACATTCACGGGAGAAACCACTTTTACTCAACCTTACTGTTGCCTTAAAACTTATTTATGAATTTTGGTAAGAAGTTGGGAAACCAGAGCAGAATTATACCAACAAATAAATACAGGCTTCAGTTTCTGGACCAAACTAAAAACTGTGCTGGACAACTTTGCAAAGGCCTTTTCCGGGCCTCAAGGTTCCCACTGACTTTACAGCTAAACTGAAAAATGCAGATTTCTAGCTTTCAAAGGATGAGAATCACAGACTTTCAGTATCAGATTGCTTATAGAACTGGTAGAAAAACTGATGTTATGATAGGAAAAAATAGCATTTTTAATTTTACTCGCCAAAGTAAATCTGAAAGGTTTAGAGTTAATTTGCTCTGAGTGATGAAACAGGTAATGTGAATTCTTCCTCTGCATCCTGGGCTGTCTCTCTTCTGTTTGTATCTTACAGAGGAGAGCTGTACAAAAGCAAATGCAGTTATTCTTGCAAAAACTGAAAGCAGTCTCTGTCCTAGATAAAAATCCATATTCTGTATTGCTTCTTGGATGAAGCAGTAGCACCTTACTCCTTGCTGAGCGTTTTCCAAATGAGTTGCATTCATTTTTCATTGTCTTAAGTAAAAATGTGGAATAGGACAAGAAAGAAAAATTGTTTTTATTTTGTTGGTGTTATACTTAAACACACATATCAAATGAAAGAAGAAAGAAGAAAATAATCCCCAACCAACACATTTTATGTGTCGAAAGAGTTAATGAGTTAAATGATCTGATAAGGAACAGTTTCAAAGCTAATAAGACACTTCTGAGACATCAGCTGAGTACTTCTCTTATGGTACCACACAGCACTAGAGGATTAGTGCAGCATGTCCTGGGGTTTAGATGCAATAAAAAACAACAAGCAATTTTCTAGTCCTAATTAGCTCCTGTTAAAAGACGCCCTTTGCAGCAATAAGCTTTCCAGAGATGCAGGGGGAATGCCACTGTAATGGTATTATGTACATGATAAGCCACTGCTATAAAACCAGTTTTGCAGTTGTCTCAGAGAGGTACTACAGGAATATGTGGCTTTTGACTCAGTAAAAAGAGATACAGCATGGTTTTGAAAAAGGTCAAACAAAACACCTTCCAGAGGGGATTGACAAAACTGTCACTTTTCGTTTTTTCTGCCTCTGCTTTAGATTGTACCATTGAAGGAATGTCTACATAAAAACATTCGGGAAAAGTCAGTTGGATCTCTGTGCTGGTCTTCAAAACATGTTTGAAAGAAGCTATTTATAACTATAGGTCTTCCTATAACTATGGGAAATCTATTATGAAAACAGTTGGTTTATTACATCTTCCAGCCTGTTGAGGATACTCTCATTTAAGAAAGATTTTTCACATACAAACCAAAAAAAATCTTTTTGAGTTACTGAGCATATGAAGAATACGTTCTATGAAAGGATCCTACAGCAACAAAAGGGATCTGAGAAGCTGAAGTCTCAGCTGAAGAAATCTGCTGTTCAAAATAATGAGCAGAGATGTGCTAATGGCCTGTTGCTATACTAGAACTATTTAATCTAAACAAGCCATGCCTAATATCTCTTTGCAACCCTGCCTCTTCAAATGAAGTGAAAGGAATTATGTCAGCTACAAAGAGTAAAAGAACTCTTTTTTTGATTAATTCTGGATATAGAGGAAGCTCAAAACTTCTCAAAGACAGGCAGACCATTAGTCAAAAATACTCTTTGAGCTTCATTATCTCAATTCACTGTCACATGAAAAATAATCAGCCAAAACTGTATTTTTTAACAAAAGGTTGCATATAAGAAGTAGCATCAGGATAAATGTGCCTTCTTGTGATGCATTTGATACTTCTTTTGGCATCCCAGAATTGCTTTCAGCCACCATCAGTACCAAGGTCTGGTGTTCAAATGAGCTCAGAAACGTTATAATTTAAAACTAAAGTCAGAATTATAAGCAATTCAATGTAATTTTTTGGAGACTTTTTTCTTCCAAAGAATGACAAAGGTAGAAGAATTTTCGTCTAGAGCAAAAGAATAGAGCCAATTTAAATTGGTTTGAATAATTGCTATCAAACTCGAATATCTGATAAACTTCATTAAAAATTCAGATAAACTTCCTCCAAATGTTAAATTGATTAATGATCACTGCAATGAATAATGAAATTTTACTTTTATGAATGCAACTGATGGACAAAGCACTAAGGACAACAGAAACATTTAATTGATGAGTACAGCACAGATCTTTAGTGGATTGGGTTAGGAACAGACAACATTCTGCTCTGGAAAGAAGAATCAACTATGTGTCCACAGTAAAGTAAATAAATGTGTATTTTAAAATGGAGGGAAATTGAAAAAATATTAATAACTATTTGTATAACAGGGATTCTGGTCAAGGTCAGGGCAATAAAAGCAGCTGACCTTTCTGTATTTTACAGAGAAAAACATCCACAGATATTTACACAGAACTGCAACCACCTGCATATGTATGGGTAGAAACATTTGAGGGTAATCCAGAATCAGGAAATGACTATTTAAAAATTCAGATGAAACATTTGAAAGGACTTCCCAACACACAAAAACCCTTGATGGTTATGATAGTGCTGCTACCATCTCTGGAGGCTGTGACATATCTTACTAGAAATGTTTTGACCTATTACTTTCAGGTTTTTTTCCTGTTGTCTCAATGCTGCCCTCCACTCTCTTCTTCCCTGTATCTTAGTTTTTCTCCTTCAGAGACCTTTCTTATTGCACTGCAATTCCTGCTGGGAGGCAAAGGTTGGCTAAGCCGTATGCTGGTCAGTGTTCTCGCTAATCAGCAGTCACTGGAAATCCCCAATCACATCTGAAGACCAGAACAAGCCATAATAATAATAAAAAAAATAATAATAGTAACAACAACAACAACAATAATACCTCTCACACCTCTATTTGTATTCTGTGTGCAGCAGTCAGATAAAAGAATATATAAAAATAGGCTTTTAAGGCTAGGGGAAAAGGCAAACTGAATTCAAACTAATTTAACACATTTCATTCTGGAAAAGACAATAAAATTTCATGAAATCTACAGAAGTGTGACAGATAATATTCTACATCGATGTATTGTAGCTATCTTTTTGCTTTTCTGACACTATTGTTAGTTCTTAAATTAACATTCGCTTTCCAAGACAATAAAGAAAATTGCAAAACTACCTTTTTTTTTGTAATGGTTTGACAGGATATAACTGTTTTTCATACTCCTTCTTCCTACCCCCAATCACAATTTAGGTCATAGTATTTCAGAACACAGGAGATATGGAGGAAAGAACACTGCCCATGTAAGCAAGAGCTTATTACTGAATATAAGACCAGGGTTTTGTGTAAATAACAACCAAAGATATTCAGTTGATAATTTCACATGTGACAGTCTCAAAATCTGATATATCTGACTGCAAATAAAATAAATAATTTTTTTTTGCTAATAATCACAGATAGGTATCAGTGCAATTTATATCAAGTTTTAAAAGACTAGTAGTAGCTACATAACAAAGAGTTTTAAGAAAAAAGTGTTGCTGTATTAAGTCAGTGGATTGCCACTACAAAGCCACTTCATGAAACAAGCCTGCTTATGGACATTCCAACTCTGTAGCATGGAGAAGCTTCTTAAATACACAGCAAGACATCAATGAAATATTAAAGGTCTGAAATCCATTCCCCCGCACCTTTTTCCATGATTCTCTAATGCTTACCCCCATAAAAAAGAATACAATTCAAAGAAATTTGATGGACACCTTAAGGGTGTTTCAAGTATCAACTGTTAGTTTATAAACCAGATAATTCTTGCTATCCTTTTACAGAATCACAGAATAGGTCAAGCTGGAAGAGACCACAGTGGGACACTTGGTCTGGTCTCCTTGCACGGCAGAGTCATCCTGGAGCACATGGCACAAGATTGTGTCCAGATGGTTCTGGAATCTCCCCAGCAAGGGAGATTCCACACTTTCTCTGAGCAATCCGTCCCAGTTCATGCTTACCTGCACAGCAAAGTTCTTCCTCATGTTCAGGCAGAACTTCTTGTGCATCAGTTCCTGCCCATTGCCTCTTGTCCTGTTGAGTAGAGCCTGGTCCATCTTCTGACAACTCCCCTCAGAGACACTGATGAGGTCCTCTCTCAGTCCTTTCTTCTTGAGGCTGAACAGCCCCAGATCCCTCAGCCTTTCCTCATAAGAGAGATGCTTCAGTCCCTTGATCATCTTTGTAGCCCTCCCCTGGACCAGCTCTAGCAGCTCCACATCTCTCTTGTCCTGAGGAGCACAGAACTGGACACAGCACTCCAGATGTGCCTCACCAGGGTTGAGCAGAGAGGCAGGATCACCTCCCTTGACTCGTTGGCGCTACTCTTCCTAATGCAGCCCAGGACACCACTGGCCTTCTTGGACACAAGGACACACTACTGGCTCAGGGACAGCTTCTTGACCACCAGGACCCCCTGGTCCTTCTCCACAGCACTTCTTATTCTTTTTTTCAATAAATACCCAGGGCTTGGCAACATTCACTCTTAAACAGAGTTTAATAATGTTCTAACATACTTTCATACTTCTATACTTAAGCTATAAAAAAAATAATGCTTTCAAGATCTACTCTTGATACCAATTTTTCTTTTAAATGAGACTTTCAAGAACTGACAAGCAGGTTTCTTGGCCTGACCATAGCTTTAAAATTATATGTGCACTGATTTATTTTCAAGTATGAATATATAGAAAGAGCTATGTCTATAATTACATTTAAAGGACCATTTTAGGCACGTATTTTAAAAATACAAAAGATTTCTAACCTACTCCAAGTCTTATTATCAAATCTGTGAAAATCCAAGAAAACTTCTGCAAGTAGAAAAATAATCAGTATTATATATACTTCACATTTAGGTTTTTGAAGACCAACTAGCCCCTTCTCCATTAATTCAGTATTACCTCCTTATTTTTCCAGAAGTCATAAGTCTTTGAAACTGCTTGATAAGGAGGCCTCCCTACTGAGATTACCAAAAGTCTGTTTATAGAAGCCTGCAGGAACACTGTAAAAGCAAAAGAAGATTAGCAGAGTATAAAAATAATTGGACTCTACTGCTATATTGATATTTTTGAGGAAAGATTTGCTGTTATGACTGGGCCAAGCTATCTGCTGGTAAATTCCACTGAACACAGCACATTTGCACCACTGGCACTTTATCCTGCTCTTTATGCAATAAATATGTCTAAGAAAATGAGATACTTAGAGCGTCATAGATAATGTGATATATTTGCATCATTGCATGGATCTAACATAAAACTTAACAACTCATTTCTCAGGTAATGGAAAGGGTAGAAAAGAGATGGAGATAGAAAGAGTGACACTGCCTCATTTTACAAACATTAGATATTAAGAAGTAATTTCACCTCTCCAGGAACTTGCCTAAAATAACTGCTTAAAATACTTCAATATTTATTATTACTACATAAGAGCTTAGTATAATTTACTGCCTTCTGGCCTACAGATACAAAATAGAAACAAGACTGTAATCATCAAAAAAACACAGAAGAAAACACAACTGAAAAAATAATTTAACATATCTTACAAAGGATAATCAAAAGAGAAAAGCTGTGACACTCTACTGAAAAGCACATTAACTAAATTACAGGTTTGAGTACTCTTTCAAGAATCTAGTCTGCATTCAGGGTCTGAGGTTCTCATTTCAAGGCACTAAGATTGCATTCACTACAGCGGCTGGTACTCCACTAAGCCATCGACTGGAGAGGGCAGGGAGAAAAGCCTGTAACCTTCACCAAATGTTTTGGCAACTGACATCTATTTTCCACAAATTTCTATCTCCTAGACAACGTGGAAAAAAAGCAAGACTGAAGCCTGTGTCAACAACAGCAGGAACCACAGGCTTGTTCCTCCTGCACAACTTGAGCATGACTGCTGGTCCCACACTAAACCACACAGGAATCAGAATCAAGGACTACAAAGAGATTGACTATTCACACACAAATACTGAAGTGTAGAACAAATTCTATAAAAGCTTCCAATGCAATAAAACTCTTTCTTTTCCTCTCAGAGAAAAAGATATCCCTCTACAGTATGGAGTAAGTGAAAGTTTGCTTCAAATCATAATTTGAACACAAATGTCCTTACCAGCAGCCTCCATTTTTTCTCTCCTACCTGTGCCTCACAGGTCTCCTGTAATTACCCATCAGCTGTTTAGATCACAGCCCCAGAGGCTGGTTAGGTTGTATATTTATTACATTAGGAAAATACCATCATACAATAGCCAGAGTGACAGGATCAATATACAGAAAATGCTTGCACTCTGAGTTACACAAGCTATTAATTCAACCTTCTTCTACAACCCTACTGTTTTCTTTGTATTGCTGAATATAGTTTTGTTTTTCTAAAGCCCCTTGTCATTTTAGAGCACTCTGAGAAAATAAGTAAAGCCCTTTATGCACAATACACAACACATTTAATTCTGAGTACATGCCATTATATTTCTAAAGCTATTTGATTACTACTCTGGATACCTTCAAATTAATTAAAATTGAAGAGTTCTTGACAAAACACACTAGCATTCATCATAGAACGACCAGGTCAGTTATTATGTTCACAAAATTATTTAAACCTTTCTGAACTTTCAGGAAAGGGAATTACTGCATCTGTCAAGAAATCATTCTGTAATTATTATCTCTATTTCTCCACAAGGCTCCACCTTACAGATTTGGATAAGGGTTTGGATTCAAACCTAATAGGAAGCTGTGTTTAAAGTATTTTAGAATCCTGACAATCAGTTCCATTGTTGAAGTAACATTATATCACAGTACTCAAATGAAATGGTACAGATGTAAACAGTTTAAAATTAAAGGTATGTGCATCATTAAGAAATCTGCTTAATTGTCATTAAATTAGAAATTTGCAGACTAGCAGTGCATTCTTTCTTAATTCATTTCTGCCTGAGTCCATTTTCATTGGATTCTTAAACCAAAATTTGGAGGTAAAACACAATTTAACTGGAGGATTATTTGATTATTTTATTATTCAAGGATTATTTGTTTGTATTGTAGTCTGGGGCTATGGAGACAATATGCACACTGAAGTATTTCCATCTCATAGGCTAAAGCAGGTAACATTCATCAGTCTGATAGCCATGAAATTAGGAATGTTTGATGTATCCAAGGGCAGCTCCTGCAGCTCTTGTTTTACCTGCTACACCCCTCTCAGTTTTTTCCCTACTCCCCCAATATGGAGTTAAGAAATAACTTTCCGTGCTGCTATACAAGAAACAGACTAATTTAAGCAGCTTCATGCTCCCCATTTTTATTTTCTATCCTCATCTTCCATGTTTTGGGGCTTTTTGCACAAGCACAAAGAAAAGCTGAACAGCAGCCAGCCCTGGCTCCTCAGAACACAAACAGAACTTTTCTTCACCCATCCTGTTGTGGGTCGTTTGTCAAGTGGATGCCTAGCACAGGAAATTAGCCATTAAATTATTAAATCCATTTACCCCTGTATTAGCAAAGAACTGCCTCAGAATAAAAGGAAACTACAGCTAGAGATTCTATTAAAACTCAGGAATTTACCATGGATTTCCAAATTGGTTTTAAAACAAGCTGCATCTTGACCCATTTTTGGTGGTGCAATAATCAGCATCCAGATATTTCTCACTGGCTAGTAAGTAGTGCCAGGACAAGATAACTTCTAATATTCCTTGGCTTCTCTCAAGACTCATAAAAGGACATTTAATCTTCCTCACAATATCATCAATTTTTCAAGCCTAGAATTATGTTTGTAAAAGCACATTTTCATTCTCTTTACACTCTACTAATTTTGTAGAGTAACTTTCAGAGGATCTACTACTTCCTGTGCTTACTCACTCCAGCCAAGCACTTGTTTTTTCCAATAGGCTCAGCTGACCACAGACAATGATCTATGAACCAAACAAACCCCAAATCCTCAAGCGGGCAGATGCAGGATGAATCTGTGTTTTGGCTGCTATACACCCACAGCTTTCTCTCATTAATTGAGCTCTAACTTGAGTAGTGACCCAATTTTTGCTGTATCTTTTATTGTCAGAACAAAACCAATTATGAACAGCTCCCAACAAAGTTAAATCTTTTTCACATTTTTCTTAAAACACCCTGCTCATTTGTGATACACTTAAATTTAATTCAGTCTCTGTAGACCTCCCAATGCCTTGAATGTACAGAGCTGAATGCAGAAAGATTAAACATTTTCTTACTGTGACCTACAACAATGTGTTGAAACTTTAATTATTATGTTAATTCAGGCATTGGACCCAGTGGATTTATTATATCCTAGAACCTAATAAAATCTACTCTGAAGTGAGATATAGATATTAGCTGGATCTAATTATTTTGTGTACAAATATTTAGACTGTGTAACAAAAGGCTACAACTAATTTTAAAACCTAATCCTCCTTTTAGGGCTTTTTCCTCAAGTAGACGTCTAGTTCCTCAGAAAGAATCTGAAAGCATGGCTCCTTGTAGCAACAAAAGCTTGTGTCTTAGTCAAACATTATCATTCCTAAATCCAAGGCTTTTGAAGCAAGACTGGTATTTATTAGATTAAAAAAATACATATATATATTATACTTGTCTAGTCTACCATCATAGGATAACATTGGGGGAAGAACAAAATCAACAACTTTTTTTTCCACTGCAGGACTGGATGAGGTACATCCCACTGTACTAGAACAATAATATCCAATCCCAAAATAGTTCACTTGGAATAAAGATGACTAATATATATAAGACAATAACAATCACTGAAAATTAAGGTTTAACCTTTTCCCTAATAGACAAAGCAGGTGTTTCTGATCAGGCTATCCCTCACATCAAATATAGTTTTCCGTCATTCACCAAGGAAAAATGCCTACTGGTTTCTTTTTTTAATTATCCCCCATCTCAGCCAATATTTTTCTTATTTTCCATTGGAACATGATTGACAAAAATGAAACTCATATTTTAAATAGTTTTGAAGAGAAAAAGAGAAGTGAAGACACTTGACGGGTTGGTCTTGGCAGATGTTGGTAAAACCACTGGAATTTTGCTGACTACACAAACTCTTCTCAAGCAATGGAGCTGGAGGTGGCTCATATAGTCTTATTTTTCCTTGGTTTCCTACATCAGAGTATTTTCTATTATAGTATCACAAAAGCGCCTGTGATGCAATTAGAAGCAATCCAGCTTTCATCAAGAGAATTTAAAAAAAAATGTTTAATATCATAAAGGCAGGCAGGAATTAATGAAAGCTTTCAGGCTTTATAGTACCAAAGCAGAGATTTTGGCCTGTGCTCATTTTTGATTACACATTTTAATTGCTTACCAACATATTGCCTTGATAAACATCACAAAGATAATTTCAAATTACCAGATATAAAATTATTGTTCCAAATAGTAATAAATAGAGCTATAAAGGAATCCTTCTATCAATATTTTCTCAAGTTGATGTAAATAAAGATGCTTTTTGTTAAAGACCATGAATAGCTCAAGTATATCTTTGTATTATTTTTAAGCAATTTGCCCACAAGAATATTTGTTTCCTGCATTACATTACACATTTTCCCACAGCAAGACCCCACATTCAAGGTATTCTTACACTTTTCCAATCTACTCAAGTCTTACACTTACACTCATATCTTTCATATGAAATCAAGAAACTTAATAAAGCACAGCTCTAATACAAACCTCATTATATTTTGGGGTTTTTTTTCTTTAAATTCTCCAATATCTGAGCTGGATCACACTACTACAAAGATAACATTTGAACTTAAATCAATTATATGAATGCAATCTAATTCCAATTTTTATACAACTATGTATCTATATCTATATCTATCTATCTATATATATAGTATTCCCTGGACATGAACTACCTTAATTTTCATTAAATTTTCATTAAATTAGTTGCTTCCTCTCCATTTAAGTAATTTTATAGATACCTAAATTTTAAAAAATCAATGTATTCTAAAAAAGATTCTCTAAAATATACAAGCTCATCTGATAAACTGTCCATTTTTCCTTCTTGCTCAAAACCACTTTTTTCTTGATAGTGAAAAAAAGAAGGCTTTTTTTTTTCCACGGCTAAAGAAAGTTCAAAGTTACCATGGTAACTGAACAAAAAGTCATGAAGGACTTGCTGGTAAAGGTCTTTATAGTATATAAAAATACATTCAGATGTACTGGAAAATCTTTTAGGGTTATTTTAAATACATAGAACTAACAAACTCAGTGGTGATTATTATGAACAAGTGTTAAAAGTATATGTCTTGGTTACTTTTGCAGTAAGGTGCACCACTGAGAGGCTTGTTCATTAAAGGTCAACTACTCTAAGTTGCATGAGAGGATACTGGAAAACCTGTTCTTGCATGAACCTTGTTGTACTAAATTTTCTTAGCTAAGTATTGTGTTGTCAGAAAAAAAAAAAAATTAAGCAAAGTATTCATTATACCTCAAATGAAACAACTCATTTCTTGCCTGAGTCTGACAACTTAATACAGCAAGTTAGCAAAAAATCAGCTAAGCCATGAGGTGTGTGAGAAAATACAGTCCTGCTTTTACATTGGTTAACACACCTCTATATATTATATATATACATTCACATAAAAGCCCCACATGTTTCTAATTTTATCTTGTACGGTGTGCTAGAGTATTTTTACATTTCTATATTAGCTATAACTGACTTAAAATAAGTAATTGGATAATACTATAGTTCTCAAGACTCAGACCCCAAACTTCCACTGGCATTCCTAGGGATAGGGATAGGGATTCCATCCTTCACATGGGGTTGTGTTATTCAGCATAACTGGTCTTCTAATGAACTAAGTTCCTAACCATTCCTCATTGCTGAAAAATTGTGTTATCCTACTTCAGGACAGTTGTTGAGCAATTGAGTGCCTTGAAAGGAACACAGGCTGAAATTCGGTTAGGCACTTAAACTTACTCTGAGATTTACCCAGACCATTAACCAGCAAAGGCATGAAAAACTTCATTCTGCCCTTCACTACACATGCTTTTATTCCTGTGTATTTCCAGTAGTTGTTTACATAGTTCTTACTCATTTTCAGAGGTCTTGCTACAGGATGCCAAAGCCTGCAAAGTCATTCAGGAAATTTCAATTATAAACAAGTAACTGGCTGAGAGAACCAAATCCCTGGCACTGGTATGTTTTCCACTGATTTCTTTAAAAGAGTAAAATAATCACATGCCTTTACATCCATCAGTCATCCCACTTCACATACAGTCCTTACAAATTTACACCTTGTGTTAGGGTGGACCCTAAAGCACTTCACCAATTAATTTAGGGCTGTATTTTAAGAGACATCTAGTATATTGTCATAAGCCCTTCATTTAAGTTGTGTAGAGATGAAATGATGTTTGTGTCAGCCTGCACTTTTTTAAAATCCATGGTATTTTTGGTCCTAGTTTCAAGATGTTTCAGATGTATCCAGCAGTAGCACCAGTGCTTGCAGTGGATAGTGACACAAAAACACACCACCTCACCTAAGCAAAAGCTTCTGAATTCTGCAGTTACTCACCCTGTGGCATGTTTTAGGTGTGGGCACATCAATGTAGAACTTAATTCAGAATATTGGTGTGGATTTATCTTCCTGCTGAGAAGAAAGATGTGAAATACCAACTGCAAGGGCATTCCAGTCATATGAGAGTTGCAGCAAAACCTTGCACATACAAAGGTTTATATTCTGAAGATTCAAATTTGAGGATTTATCCTCTGTATTCCCTAGAATAATACTTTCCTTACATTCAGGATCCATGTTAATTTAACTAGCATATAATGATGAAGCCAGCTGTTCTGGGCTGCATCAAAAAAAGTGTGGCCTGCAGGTTGAGGGAGGTATTTCTGCCCCTCTACTCTGCTCTTGTGAGTAGATCACTTCCCCTGTAGTGATCCAGCCAGCTCTGGGTCCTCAGCAAAAAGATGCACAAAGATGTGGACCCTGTTGGACCTATCTTGGAGGGGGTCTCCAGAGAATCAGAAAGTTGCTCAGATGGCTGGATCACCTCTCCTGTGAAAGCAGGACGAGAGAACTGGGGTTATTCAGTCTGGAGAAGACATCAGGGAGACCTTATCGGATCTTGCAGTACCTAAAGAGGGCTTATTAAAAATAATTTTTTAAAAAGAGGAACAGTAATTTTTTATACAAGCAGATAGTGATAGGACAAAGGAGAATGTGTTTAAACTACAGTAAGAGATATCTAGATTAGATATTAGGAAGAATTTTTTGCTTGGTGAGACACTGGCACAGGTTGTCCAGACAAGTTGTGGATGGCTCATCCATGGAAGTATTCTGGACCACCCTGGATGAAGCTTTGAGCAACCTGGTCTAGTGGGTGGCATCCCAGCCCATGACAGAGGCTTTGGAACTAGATGAGTTTTGAGGTCCCTTCCAAACCAAACCATTCTATGATTCTAGGTTTTGGTAATTTATCAATCCTGAAATAGTTATCTCCTGGGGATTTTAGTATTTCTTTTTATACTACCCCTAGTTAGTAACAGAGCAGATGGGAACATACTGAGGGGGCAATTTATGTGCCACAGCACATCTTGTGGATCTGTTTATTTAATAATCCAGACTTGGGACCCATCTGGACCACATGGAGCTCCATGCTAGAGCCCATGTCCTCAGTTTTATTTCCTCCTTATATGTTGTGAGGGAGGAGAAGAGATGGCACATGCCTAGTTCTAACCCAGCATGGAGTGAAAATAGGATTTAATCACCCATCTAGACCTAATCACTGACAAATATTTCCAGTTCTCAACATTCAGACTTCAAGTTCAGAGCTTATTTGTAAAATATTAGTCAAATGAAAACAATATTTTCTAATAATTTTCTACTGTCTTCCCCTGAACAGTTCATGAGATATCCTACATGTAGTAAATGCACTAAACTTAAGAACTGAATTCAAACCCTGTAATTTATTCTCAGCACTTTGCATTTCACTTAGATCTGAAAATGACAAGCTGTTGGTCCAATTTTTGTCAACATGTTTTTAATTAGTTCTAAATTTATGACAATTAAAGCTCACTGTTGCTTTTAAAATGAAGTTACTGAATTTGCCTTAATTTGTTTTCATTGCACAGCAATGTCTGCATTTTAATTCAACATGGAAATATTCCATCCTCTCTGCTTTCTGTAGGGAAGACACAACTGTCAACGTTATCAACATTTTTTTCCCTGTGAAAATTATTGACTAGAAAATAAACTGAAAATACTGAAACATCTTTTGAGAATGCTGGTCATGCTCCACATTTGACTGCCTCCGTCTGTATTTCAGCTGACTCAAAGAGTCCAATACATTCCAAATCTTTTTTGTTGGGGAGCAGGGGGGGAAAGGAGAAAATGAAATATTTCACCATAACACTGATTTTGTATTTCTTGTGTCTGCAGCTGTAGATTTGTTTTTAGGCAAATAATGTTTATTATTCATTAATGTAGGGCCATATACATCACAAAAAATGTGAAAGATGCACTTCACTTAAAAACTGAGACACTATACAAAAATTATTTACCATTTAAATTCTTTGGGGACAAGGAAAAAGAGGGTTGAAGTATGACTGACATTCTAATGAAGAAATATTTTTGGCAAGTTCTTAGAGCCTTAATAATAAATGAGAAATTTCTATATATTAGAAGATCAAGGTTTAATCTCATATCCCTCAACCTCATTTCTCCTTCCTTGCATTCATTTTTGATCAGGAAAGTAATTTTCTCTTCACAGGTCCTCTGTGAATTCATATTGTTTATGCACCATTTCTTTTGTGAATGACTGTAGACTGATCTATACTTATACGAGTATAAGTATATACTACATGTTTTGGTCAGAAATTGCAGCAGAATCTTCCAAAAGAGTGCTGTAAAAAATCCAAAGTAACAGAAGGTGAAATTATTAACCAAGAACATGGAAGTCTAGTAACAGAAGTACAGTGTGACAACGTTTTCTTCTTTAGCTAACATGAGTTTACTAAAAAACTTGTGTACCAAGACCATTTATTTTGTAAGAATTCCAAAGTCAGTTTGGTTGTTGAGGATTTCATCCCCTTTTTAACTTACTATATTTTCTCCTTTAAGGTAGCTTTTGTATACTGGAACAGTAAACCAAGAATTACACAACACTCTTACAAGAAAATCTTATAATTAGAAAAAGTTTTTTTTTTATTATAGGCTATTACATTTCTAGTTTAACTATTCAAGTTTTTTTTTTTTAAATCCTTGCTCTAATATCCAATTCAAATTACTAAATAACAGAGAAAACTTAATGAATTCCCCAGAGCCCCAGCTGTATCTCCACACCTAAAAAACCCATTACCATAAGTGAATACCTAAGAAATTATGGAGAAAAAAATAAAACATTCATAAATTCTACTTTAACACCTGTTAGTTTTCATGGTGAAAGTTCAAGTAAGTTAATTTTTTCTTTTTTAACTCAAGTAGATTCAATGCCATCACTCCCTGTCTGTTTTATGCTAGTAAAAAGTTAACACTATTATGAAGCCGACACTGTGTCTCAGTTGCTGTGTGCACTCTATTTGCAAGGTTTAACAATCTTTGTAACAAACAAACCTGTTAACTTCTTATAACTGCATACAGATGTGGGCCAGTTCAGGAGGAAAGATACATCTGGTTGCCAAAGACACCAAAAGTTCAGCAAACACCGAGCATTCTTCTTCAAAACTATACTCACCTAACACCTAGCTTGTAACTGCAGTCCCTAAGAAACACTCATAAACTCGCTCTACCCCTCAAATCTATCTAACCAGAAAAGAAACCGGTTAAAATCACATCCACTGTTCCTTTCCTGCTAGGGATCTTGTATTTCATCACATATATATTTCAGCTCTACCAGTGCCTTTCTAATTGACTTTCAGGAATGGTCCTGTTCAGGGCCAGGAGTTGCGCTCCATGACCCTTGTGGGTCCCTTCCAACTCAGCACAATCTGTGATTTGGTGACTTGTAATTAAATCCCAACAATAAAAAGTGATAACATCATTTTTCTTAAAATTTCCCCTTTTGTGCTTGTATACAGAAACATAATAGCTTTTGATCACTTATCAAAGAGGACTGTAAAGTCAACAATGCACTTGCCCAGGCACATATCCGTATGGGAAAGCCTCCTTCCCAAGAGCATTACTGCCTTTTGTTCATGCCTGTCCTGTAATTGGTGCAGTCAAGTCAGAGTAATGTGCTGGAATTCTGTTGTTCTCTTCAATGCCTCTTATCAGAGCCAGACTTTGTAATGTATTTGAAATGTGGATTACTTGTACAGAGAAGGAGGCCAAGTGGAAGCTGAATAACCCTGACCTTTCTGAGCTTGGAAAATCAAAACAGTACCAAAAAAAAAGAGCATTCATGACTGGAATGAGAACTTTTCATCCTTTTCAGCTGCACATTCGGTGGTCAGAGTATGGCCTAATTAGAAAAAAAAATACAGAAAATTGTTAAACAATCATTTTGCTCAAAATATATTGAGAAAGCTTCAAGAGCTCAAATGCAGTCGTGCCACCACCGATACAGGAATTTTTGGTACAGAGTGAGGAGGAAAGGCTTCTACATTAAATCTGTTTCTACGGTTTTCAGCTATACACAATGTTTCTTCCATCAACTCATCTCTGAATCACAAGTTTGCTTTGAGAGGTTTGATGAATGTAATCTATGGACTGTAAATCCAGTTTCCTGTTGAAAAGGCATAGCACCTAAACACTTGGAACACCTTTGTTATTGTTGTTGTAAATATCAAACACACCTTTAAAATGCAGCTATTTGCTCTCAAAGCTGAAATGTCTTGTGGTATGTGTTTGAGACTACCATTTCTAACCTGCCCACTAAACATCTTGAAAGACCCATTTACTTCTCCATTACTGACCTTCCTCTCAAGGAGAGCCTTTGCATAACCATTATCTTGACATTCTCCTCAGATAAATCTTCTTTACAGTGGCGCACACACACAATAAAATCATTACTTTCTGAAAGGACAGCAAACGGGAATAGGTTTTGACATGTCATCTACAAGATTTGCCAAAACTTATTTTATCATCTTTGTTGTCATCAAGAGACATTTGAAGCATTTCAAACAACCTTCCTGTAAAACCAGACCTAAAGTTGACAACGGTTATGCAGAGCACTGAGACCACAGCTTCATATCACATTTATTCGTTTTATTCTATCATACTTACAGTAGCAAAAAGAGTCTCTACCTCAAGGAGACTGATACTCGTCCTTTTGCATAGCAGAAAAGGGGCTCATTAAATAATGAACTAATTCATTAACTATCTATTAATAGGGTTTCTGGGTACTCCAACAGTAAAAACAATAAAGCATTAGGCACATGATTTCATAATACCCCAAGAGAAGTATAAAACATCTTATTCTCCATGTGGTTAAACCCAGCAGACTCTTTGCTCCCAATCAGTATCCCTGCACCTCTTGACTTCACTTTCCTAATTCAGACATGCTGTATTTACATGAGGGTACTTCATTCTGTCATTCTCCTACTTCCTCCTGTTACCTCCTTTCACAAAGGCACTGAAGCCTTGCAATACTGCCACAAGAGCTACTTAAACCTGTAACAAGCAAATTTGTTTGGGGTTTTACTCTCCAAAAGCAACCATAAGCCCAAGGCTTTTTTTTTTTTTTTTTAAGTCATCTGTTAGTCATCTATCTGGATTTAATTGGTTTGCAGTCACAACAAAGATCATGTTGCATGCATTCATCACAAGACAGTGACTTTCTGAGGGGCTGTGACACAGGATGCTATGATACCAGTTACAACAGAATAGTTAGCCCTATTAAGCACCAATGCCTATCCAGAACAACGACAATGCAAGCACAAAACTTGCGGGCAGAATTAGTCATCATTCTGAAAATCAGGCTTCTCAGCTTATATCAAAATCAGACTTTAGTCTGGCACAGTTATTGTTTAATACCACTTTTACTCTGTACTAAACCAGAGGTAAAATGTTCCTAGAAAAGGAAAAAGGACTAACAAGAATGACACACATTATTGTCCTTGTTACTGGGTTATAACACTACTGTATTGCTGCGGTCTGGCAGGGGCTGTCACTTCCACTTGCCATTGCTCCCAGTTACTGTGGTCTGATGAGACATGGTGCAAGATCACATGTCACATCTCTTGAATTGAAACACTAACACAGTGATTTGCTTAATACAGAAACAACTTCATGAGGAAATTTGCATGTACAAGACTTTATTTTCTTGAAAGACTGGGAGAACAAGGAGGAGATCATAAATATGCCTGATGTTGACAGGATTTTCTTAAACCATATAATATTGAGATGGTTTGAATTCCCTGCTCCATGCTCTCTCATTTGGCCAATGGCTGCAATACACAGAAGCCTATTTTTTTTTTGCATTTGCTTGTTCATGTTTGAGTTTAGAACACATACATTCAGTTTAGAAAGAAAACCCCAAACAACACTTTAAAGCTCTGGTACAGTTATTACAAATCATTAAATGAAGGATTTCAACATATCTTTTTTAGAGATAAGAAAAAATCCCTTTCTTTAAATAACCTTTACAAAGGTAAATATAACTGTAGCCTTTCACAGTATAAAAATCTTCCATTCTTCTAGAATCTCATAGAAGTGTGGGTAATTCAGCTGACCAGTACCCTGCAGGTCACACTTTAGTTCAATTTCACAGCATCAAGTTTTTGGCCTATATGTGTCACAGGCAGTAGCAATCTCATTTTGCAGCTGCTACAAGGCCTAGAGTTCTGATAAAACACAAGTTCACATTTCCACACCAAACTAAAGAACTATCTAGTTGTACTCTTTTTAGATTCAATTCTCTACTTTTGAAAGAATTACTTACATTTCACAAGCAGAAACATCAGCTTTAAATCTCACCTTGCTGAAGACTGCCTTCTCTACTACCCAAATGAAACAAGACATCAGGAACAAAGAATTCAAAATAAGATCTTTACTTCTGTATTGGATTTCAAAGTTACATAATAAGCAAGAATATGTATTTCCAAAAAGTAAGCCAAATACTGATTTGATCACAGACACTAAGTCATATGTGATTTTATCTTTTAAGGAACTTCCAGCAGCACTGCCCTGGGAGAGCAACAATGTAGTAGATGACCAAAGAGTAACTTGCTAAAAATGTGTTAATGACCAGCTGTGACATTTTTCAGGCTGTCATCTTGGCCCAAGGCCTTTGTCAGGGTGTCTATCTAATATCAGAATCAGGCCTGACTTTACACTGGAAACTGGAAAGTTTTAGGTACTTGTGTCTTATCTAAAAGGCATTCAGAAACTGTAAGAGATTTGACCTTAAGTTCCATTGATTTAAGTGAAAGAAGCTGCCAAGTGCAGAGTTGTTAATGCATGCAAACCTACTAGTTAAACTGCAAACATCAGGAACATTTTCTCTTCCTGACCGTGTATATGCTATAAGGTAAATGAAGTGCTAGCTGATGAATTGGCATTTTGAGTTGTATTGTACTTGAAAGCTTCTTAACAAGGGTATTTTTATTCTATGCCACATGAACATTATTACCATGTGCTTCTGCAGTCTCTATGGAGTTAACCATAGAAGTTACCTTTCCAAAAAAAGGAAACTGTTGTGAATCTCCACTCACCGTACACTAACAAACTTGCCACTGCACAGTTTGAGCTTTACACTTTAACAGAAACATAGACTTGCATTCTCTACATGACTACCAAATATCCTTGATATTTCACTGATTCTTTTTCCTTAACTATTCTTCAGATTCTTGTTTGCTTTAAGGTATTAGAATTAGTGCTTAACAGCTGCTAATGAATCCTGCAACATCCACACACAATTTCAAAGTTTTCTGGAAGAAGAGCCAAGAACCTGCACTTTCCTTCTGCTTTCAGATTTTAATGCAAAACACAGAAAGCGGCTACAGGTAAAATAAGATTGATACACGATCTGCAACAGCAGAACTTGTTGCCAACTCTGCTGAAATTTTGAAGGGTCAGCCTGTAAGAATGGACTGACTGCCCTACCAGCACTGTGGTGGACACATTCAGAGTCTGATCATCAAGACAATATTTGGATAAGGAATGGTAAAATATTAGCATATACAAATGAAAGGAATATTCTATTCTTTTAGAATGCACATATGATTATACAGCAACATAAGTCCCTTTACCAATAAAGCAATTTTCTTTGTGAAATACTTAATAAGGAGAAAGTATTTTAGTACTCTCAATCCCAGTATTCTTATGCCTGAGACTGAAAACCTGAACGTATGCTAATTATTGTTATTTAGCAGAAGCTACTTATTTTACTATTTAAAAAACATTTGAGGCTAGTCTTTAAAGGTTGCGTATTATCATTACCTCTACTACAATCAACAGCATGTTGCTTTGTGTGCAATTCAACATCCAAGAAATATCTCCTATGTCGATCTAGCATGATTAAATTTTGCCAAACACATTTCTTGTTCATTCTTCAGCTTCTGCCTCTTGTCCATGAATTATTTCACTCAGGATTTTAAATGGTCTTTGAGTCATGGACCAAACTCTGGATTAAATTTAATAGCAGCTAAAAATGCAAAATGGTGCATATTATATATCCCCAGCGATATTAAAGTCACTAGATTAAAAAAATATCTTTAGTCCCTTTTGAAGTCTCAGCTCAACAGACAAGAATGGTGACTACTGAATATTGTCTACCTTTGGGAGTTCTGTAATGAAGAGTAATTCTTAAACACTCTCTTGAGGCAAGTTTAGATACTCAATCTGACTCCCCTTTTGTGGAAACTTTAAACATATTTGCTCAATTTCTACACCAAGTGGTTTGGAGATGGAGATCTCAAGGCTCAGAAAATTCTAACTACTTAAACCTGTCCCGGAGCTGAAACATGAGTGGAGGTGGGATGGAAAGACCATTGAAGTGATAAAGTGGTTTCTTGCTATTGCTATTTGAGTGGAGCAGGAAAAAAAATTAATTTCTGTTAGACAACACACAGTTCAAGATAACTACAATTAATATGCTAACAATTCTAACTAAGCTTTAGGCAGGAGTCAGACTTGCCATTGTATTCAAATGTTGAAAGAAATTGTTACACTGGTGCTGGAGTTCTCATTTCAGAAGATTAGGGATTTGTTCTCCAAAATTATTCCTTTAATTTTTGGAGAACTTTACTGTATAGATGAATTAATTCAAAATTCTTCATAGTAAACATAAAATTTCATCAATTATTTCAGCTCTAAAATTTAATCCTAAAATATCCATGATGCTGTAATAGAAAGTGGCAGATAATAATTTTAACTTTTTTTATGGAGTCATGCATACAACCCTATAGTTCTCTAGTATCAACACTCTAATATTTAGGTGAGATTAATCTAGCATCCTTAGCAACAACAGTCTTTAAAAAGAATGAAAGTCACCTTACCATGAATAAATAATAATATCATGAAAAGGCTATTTACTGTGTCAAAAATTATCAACGTCATCAGTGCATACACAATTCTATGTCCAAACCCCAAAACAGTGTAGAAACTGCAGTTTCAGATTAATTACTAGTATTGACAAACTTTCATATGGTTTCTAAAAAATGCCCTGTACTCTGGTGTTCTGAGGGTGGTCTTAATTATATTTCAAGATTTTTTTCATCTACATCAAGAGCAAAACAGTAGGGAAAGGTTTCTGCAATAGGTGTTTCTCCATGCTCACTACATATTCTATTTATATTTGAATGCTAGAGAAAATGGAGGTGTATCATTAGACATTCAACAAAAAGCCAAAGAAAGACAAGTAATAGTTACCTAACAAACAAGTTTAAACAGCCTATAAATGATTTTGTTGAAGAAAGTTTCAAAACTCTGGCCTTGGGAAGGCACAAAAGTTATTGATTTAATCCACTGTCACTAAAAGCGCACTGCTCTGATAAAGACATGTTGCTGAATCTATAAATGGGGAATATTCTGCTGACTATCTAATGGCATTGTGCCTGCTATCACAATCAACGTTAGTCTATGAAACGAAAGTAGTATTGGCTTAGTGTTACCTAATCCTGGCTTTTTTGACCTAGTGAAATCCCTGCAAGCAACAGCTGCATGGAGACCTGGAACACCTTCCCATTGCAACATCAATTAAGAGAAACTGCTACGAAACACAGTTAAATAGTGATGATATAATTGGTTCACAACTTGAAGCCACCTGAAAACGCTCCAGATGCCACAAAGGTCATGCATTATAGAAGAGAAATATCTTCTTTTGCATAAACTGAAGTTTCACAACGCTATTAAATCACATTATTGGAAGAAGAACTGAGTCCTAATATACAGCTTGGAAATTATATTGGAATACTTATTTCTTTCAAACATGTTTCACTATTGTATTTTGACCAAGGATAGGTCTAAATTCAGCACCTTAACACAGGCTGTACCAGAAAACGTCAAGGCTAGGAAAACCAGAAGATTTTGTTTCTAAAGACATCCCTGAAGATGACAGAAGAAGATTCATGATTATTCAGTTTAAGAGGTATTGCAAATTTAAATTACCAAAAATAGTTACCAATTGAGATTTAGAAAATTTAAAGTAAGAATGTGAAAGATCAATAGAAATGTTCCTTCAAGCAATATTTTGCAAGAAGAAAATGCTTGGCAGAGTGTTCTGCATGCGATAGGAATATTTACTTTTACCCTCACAGCCAGAACTAATTTGATGTTTATTCAACACCCACATTTGCAAGCAAGAATTCTGTGTTTTTGTCCCTGGGATGCTTTATTTCTTTCATGTGGCCAAAGTATATTAGAAAGATTAACCACTGAAAACAAAATTATATCTTCTGCTTTAATACTAAAACCTAAATACTACTAGAACTTGAGCAAGTTTTTCAAAAATAGATTAAAATGGACAAGTTGGCTTGCTGCCCATAACAGTTCCACAGCTACTTCTTAGCTCATAACATGGCCTCAGCTTCAGATTTTTTTTTTTAAACTAACAGAAAAACAGGTTTTCCAGGGCGGTGTATTGATGTTATGTGCATATATTAAAAATCTTTAGACCTATTACTGGTAGCAGTGGATTGCTGTATACATTTTTCATTTAATACATTTAAAGGCACTTGTCAACATCGTCTGGTTTCAACAAATATGTCATAGAGGTTATCAGATTTGTATGTTATTTCATACCTAAAGTTTCCTGAAAAACAAAACCAGCTAAGTACATGGCTTAACATACTGGTTAGGCTACAAAATACAGTTTTAAACCTGACACCATCAGTAATTTTATCTAAATGGGAGAGCTGAGTAACCCCATCCTTCAACTTGAGATAATTTGAAAACATGGTGTAAGAACTACAGTAATCAACCTGTGAAATTCAGACCTCGCCATTTAAATCTTCCACTTTCACGAACCCAACTGATATTCTGCAAAATATCCTTCACTGCCTGCCCACATCGCATTTGAGCATCTTCAAGTAATATCTACTAATAGAATAATGTAGATGATAAAATATGTATGTTTCTTGAAACCTTGTCAATCCTTTCAATTTTCATAGGAAATAGCATTTTGTTCTGAAAAAGGAGAAAAATCCTACAGAGAAGTCTATTTAGAGGTAAGCTGTCGGTTAAACTCTGCAGAAATAACCGCCTTGTCTTTTTCCTACAAGACCATATAACAAAGACCACAATGTATCTCTTAGCTAATGATGTCAACTAAAAAAATTGGGTTGTGAGCAAGACACTCTAAACAGACTTTTATTTCTCACCTGTGGTTAAAGGGGTGCAAATTACAAGAATTTTTTACCAAAAAGCCAAGAAAAACCATTTATAGTTTTAAAAGTTTGTATGGGGAAATTGAAAGCAACAGCCCCCAAACAAACATGTAAATCACAAACAAACCCCAAAACAAAAACAAAACAAACAAAACAAAACAAAGAAAAAATTAAATGTTTTCTTTGTCATTGGATTAACACTGGATGTTCCTTCCAAGCATTTATTTCCCAGTTAAACCAAGGTTATTAAGGGCAATGGTCATTAATAAACCATGACTTTTTTTTTTTTTTTTTTTTTTTTTTTTTTTTTTTTTTTTTTTTTTGTTCTTTGAAACAAAACTTAAAATAGCAAATGTAAACTACATATATGTAAGCATATTCATTTCAGGTTGACAGTCAAATCATTATGCTCACTTCAATCAATACTGTAGCCTGAGGGACTCTCCCCATTTTAAAGTATATGAAATCGATATATGCACTCTTATGTGCATTCTAGCTGCTCAAGAGAGAAACATAGGAGAAGTCTCCTTTGTAACAATAAATTTCAGGCTGTGACAGTTTCCTTTTTGTTTAGGGCAGTAATGGAGCTGTTCCTAATTTTGCAATCTTGCATTCTTTGCAGTAATGATATAGTACATATAAAACAAGATGTTAAATTGGAGTATCTAAAACATTAACTTCAGAAACATTTTTAAAAATTTAGTAAAAAGATTCCAAATGTCAGTTGTTCCAGGCCCTTAAAACCCTTAATTTTATGGTACCTTAGATTAAAAATAAAACTTAACTATGTTGAGAATAATTAGACTATGATTTTTTAACTGATAGATTTAAGTGTCGGACTACTATGAATATTGACCTTTCATCTACCCTTTTCTTTATTCTTTAGTTTTCCTACTTTGTGAGCAGTAGTGCACTATAGTATTTTGTGCTAATAGCCGATGATTTTCCTTCTATTTTATACTTGTTCTCATTTTACCTTTTTCAAGGTCAAAGTGTTCTCTAAAAAGCTGCTTTAGAGCCTTTTTTAATGTTACAGCTACTTCTTTCTTTCTTCTAAATTTCCAGGCATGTTTAAAATACTTATCAGACTGCAAAAAGATACACTGTAATTCAATCTAACACACTGAATGAAATTCACCCATCTAATAATACTTTGTTCTGGTTTATTTTATGAAGCCTCCACAGAAAGTTAATTTTGCAAACAACCTCATTACATTTGTAAGCAATAACAGACATAAGAAAAGCAAGTGAGATTTATCCTTTATGATCTAGCCACTCAGTGTTTTACTTAAACTCCTATTCATTACCAACAGTTTGCTCCTGTGTTACAGTGCCTGCTTCACTCTCTGCAGTAATTCCATCTCCACACAATGTTCTCGAGAACTTTCTCCCACTTACATCAGTATTGAGCTTTTCCACTATGAAATTTTGGTGTAAGTGCCATTGTTGATATTTTAGGATCTGCACTGTCAATTCAACAAATTTGAAAACAACATGGAAATAAGGGAGTCGGGTCTCTAAAATCCACCACTCTCTTTCCATCAGCTTCAAAGCAATCACGACTTCCTTTCTGCAAACTCTTTCCTGGCATTTCTCACACTTTCCTTTGATAAGGCTCTCTTTCAGGCACACAATTCCAGAATACCACAGTAAATACTGAACAACCTGCTAATTATCACACTCAGCTCCGTCCCACAACAAATCCACTCCAAAAAAAAGCAGTGGATTTGCAAGAGCAGTTCAACCCCTTCATTCAGAAGTTACCTTAAACCTATATCCACTGTTCACTGACAGCACACTAAATAACTACCTTTGGGGGATGTAGGCTGGGTGAAGGTCAAATCAGCAATGGGGACATGGCACAGTGTGGTACACACACCTTTTTCTCATATCCAAAATGACCAGATCAGAACATGGGGTTTAAAAGAGGGAGCTACACTTGCATTTCAAGCACCAAAATAAGGATACACTTGTTCAATCGAAAATTAATCTCCCTGCCTACACAAATGTACTTTCAATCTACATATCTTCAGTTAAATCACAGTCACGAGTATAAAACCCACCATTAGTGGGGATTATTTAATTTTGAGACACTTACTTTATATCTCTTTTCATCGCTGTATCTTCAGCATAGCTGATCAAGATATCTTTTTTGATAAAAATGTCCATAACCCATGTTGAATATAATCTGCCAATATGGAATTGCAATCATTTTGAGCAACTAAAGATTCCTCTGCAAAAGTCAGTTAGCATCGTGAAAAAACCAAACCTATTTCCTTTTAAAGAAATCCAGCATGTGAGAAGATGGGACAGACGGAATCTCACTTACAAGTCTCACTTAAAGTTGCAGGTGGCACGCTAAAGACAAATGCAGAACACTTCGTGGCAGATGGCCTGCCTTTCAGCCAGCAAAAGAAAAAGGTACTAGATAAAAACCTTTCCAGCAGCAACATGACATTATTATCCTCACTTTACCTGTGCAAAAAATCAGTAGTAAGTTTCAAAAATTAAGTAGGATTTAATGCTTGTTTATACAAAGTGGACAGAGTGATGTACATTTTGTTTCTCAGAAGACTAGCATTTTTTAAAATACGATTTTACAACCAAACCCATGTCCTGGCATGATGCTGCAGTTTTACTTTTCTAAGGAAATAAAATATTTCATGTACTTTGTATGCTTGGCTTGCTTATCATTTTTGCAAAGCTATCTGCAGCTTACTGTGAATATGAAATAAAGTAGAAAAAATACATTACCATTATTAAGGAAAAATATGGACTTGTCATTACTTAATGTTGCAGATTTTGACCTCAACTTCTCAGTCAGACATAATAAAATATCCTTCCTAGCAAAGTTTTTAGATTCTAGTCTTTAGGATTTATTTTATTTCATTATTTTAATGAACTCTGGATGTTATTAAATTAGCTATATAGATTACTGCAGACTATTTTCCTATAACTTCTAAATATTAAAGATTTTATTATAAAACAAGCCATAATTGCAAATCCATTGAAACTCTAGCTCAGAGCTTCACTCGACACACCATCTCTCAGCTAGGCACATGCATTGGCTGGTAATATTCTGATTTTCTACAAGAGTTCATATCCTCATTCATATTATCTTGAACATCTCTGAATAACCACATGAATGGTAGACTTCAGGTAATGTAATAAGACATGAAAGGATTTCATCAGGCCTGCAATAAAAATCATATCATGCTTGGCAACAGATCCATTTTACTTCCCTGAACATTTCATGGGAGAACTGGTAAACCACAGCAGTGGCAGTGCCTGGGTGAATTTCTTACCCTACTTTGTCTTTTATCATTTTCATTCTCTGCTCCTCAGCTCCAAGTAGGCTCCCTGAGAGAGACACACATGGCTAAGTGAACTCTCAGTTCTCCCCACAAACACTTGTCATACAGTAGCAATATAGAATCCCATTCTACAGCTGGCTAAGCACATTCTGGCTCAGGTCCAGCCAAGCACTTATTGCCTAAATACTCCTGCTAAGAGCCACATGGCACAACCAGCAAACTCAGGACTAGCTTAAGATTATCCTTCAGCTACTAGTGGGGTGGTTAGGTTAAAGGTACAGAAAATTAGATGGGATATTTTATCTGTGTGTGTGTGTATGTGTGTGTGTGTGTGTTGGAGGGGTTGGGGGAGGAGGGTGTGTGTTTTTAACCATAAACAACCACTAAAAAACTTGCCAGACTTTTCAGTGTTATGGTACCAAGTAGCTAAATATGTCCCTTACATACCCCAAAAATCAAAACTGCTGAACTTCGTGTATTTCAAAGTCTGAACAATTTTAGCGTAGGATTTATTTACACAAGGGCGAATAATTCCCAAATCTGCTTTTCAAGAAAATTTGGCATATAGACATGACTCCCCAATTACCTATTTCCTAGTGTCCTGGGTTGAAGTATATTCTATCACCATCTTCATGAACTGTTGAAACCAGGTGAGGCAGGGCTCCCTGCCTCCTGCACTCTGGCTTATCTTCTGTTAATGGGCCCATCAGCACCTTTGCTACACAGCTCACAGATAACCCCCTCCTGGACTACCTCCTGTTAATGGGCCCATCAGGCCTTATCACATGACTCACCATCTCATTGTGAGATGCTCCGCCCAGAGGGAGGAACCAAGCATTCCAGCCTGGATATAAGCTGAGACTCTGAACACCAGAGGGGCGCTTACCCACTGGATTCCCAGAGGACCCGAGCTACCAGACTTTTCTACAGGATCACTGCTTCAGGAAGACCACCTCATCTGGACTGCTTTCATCACTCCGTTCAGGTTGTATTCTGACTCTGTCAGTGGTCTTTTGTATTATTGCATCTATTTTATTTTACTTTCTTTTCCTTTTTTTTTTTTTTCTATTAAATTGTATCTCTGACTTGGAGCCTCTCATTTGTTTTGCTTTCAAACCACTACACCTAGCATTCTGGCAATCACTAATTTCGACAAAAGTAATCTAAACAAGGGTTGTGTTGCACTTGCAAACCACCTTGACATGCAGACCACTTGAACCCCACATCTCTGCAGTGGCATGGCAAAATGCTTTGTATTCAGAGAAGTAGGAATGGGCAGGAAAAGAGTGACCAAGTGGCAAGGAATGTCACAGTTTTCTCCCAAACGTCCTTTTCCCCATTTTGCTGCTACATACTCTGCAAGCTCAGAGACAGTCAACAAACCCCTGCACCTACATTTAACAAGTTATTACAAAAAAGTGTTCATATATATATATATATATACACACACATACATATATACATATATATACACACACACACACACACATATATATATATAGTCACACACTTTTACTGAGACTACAGACTGGAGTTCTTTACATTGGCACCTCTGCCCTCAGGAGGGACTTGGCTGACTACTCCCAAGTAGAAGAGAGAGATGTACAGCAGTGTGAACTAAGCAAAACCAAGTGCAAGCTCCTTTAAAAATGGACATTTTTTTTCCAGGTACATAATTTTCATCTGTTGACTGCTATCACCTCAGTAATGCCTAATCAATAATGTTCTTATTATGCTCTTTTAAAGCTAATTAAACTATCTACTTTCACATACCCAAATCCAGTTCTTTGCTGGAACCCCTACCAGGTAACAAAGCATTACAGAACACAAGTAGATTGAAGAGCTACTGTACTGTATGTTTCAAGCTAAACAGAACACCATTATAAAAGCTAAAAAATCCACAGATGGGAAAACCTATTCTCAAGATAGAAATGTTGTGAAACTATATTCTTAGCTTATGTCTAATCAAGTAATTTCAGAAATCTTCCTTATTTGGCTTGTAATTTGAACCAGTCCCCTCACCATTTCATGCAAATTCAACTGCAAAAATCTTTTTTTTCATTTTCAAATCAATAAAAACATTGAAAGCAAAGCCCAAAAGCTCAAGTCCTGCCATTCTGGGGAAAACAAACAAACAAAAACAAAACAAAACCAAACAAAAACCAAACAAAAAAAACCCCCACACAAAAACAACAAAAAAAAACCACCAAAAAACCCCTAAAAAACTGCACACTTGCAACAACAATGGTGAATTTTATGTTTGTGTTGGGGAATAAAAAACACAATTCAATTTGTTACCCAATAGCTTAGAAAAATACTATTTAAACAGTATTTTTCATTTTTTTACTCCAAGTGTTGGATACTTGAGGGTACTTAACCGAAACAAAGAGGTGGACAAAGGTGGAAGGGGGAGATAACGCAGGTAAAAGACAAAGCTTAAGGCAGCTGCGTGCTTTTTTTTTCCCGGCGTTCGGGGAGACGCGTGTCTGCCGCTCCTCGAGGAGCTCAGCCGCTGCAAAGCACGCTAAGCGGAGAACGGCTGTTGCTGGCTGGAGGAGTTTCACTGTGGCCAAAGGGATCCAGTCCTGGGAAATCTACTATCACCGGTTCGGCCTGAATCCTGAGTTTTCCCGGCCACCTGCGGGAAGCTGGTCCAGGCCCTGCCTCTCCTTCGGTTTTCTTCGGCGCTGCTCGTCTTGCTACAGCGTGACCCTGCACCCCCTGCGCTGCCGAGACACCCTGCCATCGCAGCTACCAGCCCGGGACTTTTCCACTGTTTCAGCTTGGTGCTCTGAGGATCCTGCAGGGACACCGAAACCAAACTGCCCTGGGTTTTGTGAAACAAAGCCCTCAAGGTTCTTGGTACGGTTGTCGTTTGTCATTAATGCTGTAGTTGTTTGGTGGGGGGGGAGGGGTTTTTTTTGTGTTTGTTTGCTTTGTATTACATACTAGTAAAGAACTGCTATTCCTATTTCCCAAATCTTTGCCAAAGAGCCTCTGATTGTAATTTTACCTGGCAGATACCTGTTTTCCCAAACTGAAACAAAAACACAATTCAATTTGTCACCCAATAGCTTAGAAAAATACTATTAAAACAGTATTTTTCATTTTTTTACTCAATTCATGACTACTTAGAATGTTATAAGCGATTACATGCTAGAATACATAAGGTCCTGCTGATTCCCTCTGTTACAATGTGTAACTTAACAGAGAGCAAGAGAATGATTTCCAAAGTGTCATAAAATATCGGCTTTGAAGGTTTTTATTGCTTTGTTTTGGATGGAAGTTTTAAATTTATTTTAGATTTCATTCTATTTTAAAATTTGCCTCTAAGTGCCATCCATTCATATGGCTTTTCAGGGAAGTTCTCAGCACCTTCCAGGACTTGAACATTACTTCATTTTTTCACATTATCATCTGTGTCCCCTGTGCCTCCTGCAAACACTGAGATACTAAATCAAACGACTGTTAAATCTGAAGCAAACAACTGATTTTTGACATTTAAAATACTTGTCTGGAAGAGCCTGACAAATAAACTTTTTCATTTAATTGTAAATAAGGTGATATTTTACTGCAGTGATCAGAGATAAATCTTTACAGACAATTTAAAGATCTGTGTGCAATATTGCACATCACATTATGCAGGAGAAAATGGCATTTCTCTCCCCATCTGTCAAAAATACTCACTAGAAGCAGATGCATAGGAAGATTGTTGGAACACTAGTGGGGAAGAAAATTGACTTCTCTGACAAGAGCAACTTATTGAGACACGGTCAGGGGCAGTTTCAGGTTGACCAGCCCAGCAAATGGAGGTTTAATTTCACCAAAGAGACTTTAAACTTTTTCTCTTTAAAAATCTTCACAGTGAAACTCTAAAACAGATAATTATCCAGATTCCTGAAACACGCTCACACTTCCACCCAATTATCAGAAGGACTTGGCTCGTTTCAGAACATGTAATACATGAAGAATTTAGGAATGGGGCTTCCTGACACCAAATACCTTGTCCTCTCTGCTAAATAGATACCTTATTTATATATTCTTCATTTTTATTAACAATTCTTCCTGCTACCAAAATAAGACACAGGAATAGTTTAAAAGTAAAAATAAGAAAAATGAAACAAAATTATAGTCTTAAAAAAAAAAGAGGAAGTTCAAAATGGTAACGAAATAGAAACCCATCCCTCCCATGGAAGCTTTAGTGTCCAACTTATCTGTCTGAAGCCCAAGCTTAAAGTAAGGAAGGTTCATTTTTTCCCAGCTGCATTTCAGCAATATATATATACTCATTTGCATCTATAGTTATACTGACAGTGCCAAAATATGCATGCACAATCTCCCATAAGCACATTATGTCTGTTTCTGACATGATTTTAAGATAATAGATAGGTTTTACAAACATAATAATTCTATATGTTTACCAGAAGAATATACCTCCATGAATATACAATACATAATAAAATATCTTAAGAAAAAAAACACTGAAATACCCAGAAAAGTTAATCCTGAGAAAGATTGTTCACTGAAAGTTAGACTGAAAGATCATTTTCAGAAAACAATTATTTTTGGGGTAAAAGATGCCTCTATGGTTATTTTTTTAGGAACTGTTCTAGTTCATGATTTCCCTGAAGATAATTCTCTATTTCTTCAGGGTTTTTTAGTATGAAAATCTGTTTTATGCTGTTTCAAACAGATTTTATTCCAATAAAAAAACAGTGTTAATTCAACACACTCGATAATCACTCACACTGTCAGTAAATGAGCACTGAAGACAATGAAACTAATTTTAAAACCAGAGCAGCATGGTGAAGCATTATGTACCAAGGTGCAGAAATGTACAGTGCCTATGCATGGACACATACAATACAGAAACACTTAGGAGTTTCTAAATATGTGCAAAATTAGAGTTCTGATGTAGTCATCTGTTGTAAACAGATGCAAGATATATGTACTTGTAAGAAGTGCATTTCAGCCTTTAAATCCCCACTTTTTGAAAGGCTATTGTCACTGCAATTGATGCCTAATTCAAGCTTACGTAGAAACAGAGACCAAACAAAGTTAAAAGGTTACAAGGGGATATATTTAATGAAGGGCCTTCAGGTACATAAAGGGAAGACAAAGCCTCCCCAAGGTGCTTCATCCAAGATGGACAATGGTCACGAGTCTTTCAGACACATTTAAGTGTGGTCTATTTCCATGTCAGGCATTAACACTCTGATTATCCTTCAGCTAATGAAGTCACATTTCCCCAGTTTGCTCTCCCTCCGTTCATTTTTCTTTATACTTTTTGGGGCTGAGGCTGTGGTGTGTCCTTGTACCACAGGCCCAGAGGGATTATTTTGTCTGACCAAAATGTGAAGACAGTTAACTACATTTTATATGGAGTTTAGAGTTATGCACTAATGCAGTACAGGATTCAAAAAATATAAAAGCTAAAATCTTAAGACATCACGATAAAACAGAGCTAGTAGTATTTTGAAATATTTGCATAAATACTTCAGAGTATTTCAGGCCAATCTGAGTCAAAAACCAAAATGTGGTTTTGGACACATTGAGAAAACATGGAGGACAGCATGAGAAAATAAAGGTGGAAAACACATCTACAATAATCCAAGGCCTTCCAGAAAACAATAAGAGACAGCTTGATTCCCAAGTATCAAAGCCTGAAATCTCTTTTTTAGATTGGATATTATGACTTCACATACAGATTTCCAAGCACTGAAATTTAACTGCTGCACTCCAGTAAGGCTTTGTCTTGTCTAGTAATTCTCTATTGGCCTCTCTCTGAAATGAACTCTAGTCTTGATTTTACAGATATTAGGTTTAATTTTCCACATATTAGGTTAAATGGTCTTTCTGTTATTTCAAGAATCAGATATTTTGCATCTTTACAGTGCATGTGTAATATGTATCAGCATTTTCTGTAATATAAACTGTTCTTTATTTACTCTTTATTCCACATGCTAATGCTGTTAAGTAAGACACTTATTTTTTTCTACCAAGAAGGTCTGGTGTTTTGATAATGAATTTAGTCAACACTTCAGTCACGTGGGCTTTGGAAAGTATATTAGAGGAAGCTGCAAACCGTTCTTAATTCAGTGCCCTGGGAAGTGATGTTATTTCTTTGAAAACCTTGGCTGAAAGGTGTTCTCATCTTTACTTTTGTTTGTTTGTTTTTTTTATTTTGAGGTGAGTGTGTGTGTGGGGGGGTGGGTGGGTGTTATATCTTATAATCCATTTAGTTCAGCTCTAATTTTACTAAACTCTAGAAAGACTCTGAATGCAACTACTCAATTGTAAAAGTTCTTGGACAATCACTATTTTTCACATGGGTATTAGGAATCCATCAGGAGGCTGCTCCTCTTTACAAGACAACTTCTTTAAAACTTTATCTGATGGCTGCTTGAACTCCAACTAGTTAAATTCAAAAGAAACTGTACCTTTAGCACTGGGCTGGAGAAGCTGCACAATATCAGTTGCACAATACCAGACTTCTTTAGAAGGTTCCGTCTCACCTGTTTTAATTCCAGTAGGAAATGGGGGAGTTATTCTGGCCTCACAGCCTTATTTTGGTAAATACATTAAAAGTGCTGTTTGACAGGATTTTTAATCATTATTCTGAGAAATACAGTTTGAATTCAATCAAGTTCATCCAGTCCTGGAATGCTGTGGCAACTTTGCTACACGTGGGTATGAATGGACCTAATTATTCATATTTTGGCACCTTGACAAGAAGTTACTCCCTCAACCAAATTCAGTTGGTCTAGAGAAAGTAAAAGAGAATGAAAATAATCCAGGCAGTGACTGGCTGCAGTGTTGAATTTATCTCTCCAAACAATCCCCATATGTATTAAACTGAAAGCAGGGCTGAAACTGCCCAAATGGGAAACTTCCTCAAAGAAGAAAGGCTTCTCACTCTCTAGTTATCTTTACCTATATTTCAAATTCATTTCTTACACATAACAACTAGAAATTTATTCCCTTGCCATCCCCCTGCCGTCATAAAGACTGTCATGGTTTGGGTCTTTTTGGTTGTGGAGGTTTTCCCATTGTGCAGAGGAGAATTTTAAAGAATGAAAATTTTTGGTCTTTTCTTCCCTTATTCTCTCATCACCTTCCAAATCACCCCATTTGGTAGGGCCAAGTCTGTTCATTAATGCATTTATTAAAAAAAAATCATAATTGCTTCCTGAGTAAGCAGGACAGCTTTATTTAAATCTGTCCAAACATTTTTAGTTGAAAATTAAGTTATTTTTTATCAAAATTATGCCATAGACCATACTTGCAGGTACAGCTCTGATCTACTTCCTACAGACATTTTTGAAACAAACCCTAATTGTTTTATATTTCCAGTGAGGAATCATCATTATAATTCCTAGGACATAATCACTGGAAGTGGTGCTGGAAATGAGGAAAAAATGAGGAAAAAGCTGTGCAGGTTATGATATGTGAAGTGTGTAAATACCACAAGAAATAAGTAGTTCTTCTCTGTTTTGTTCTTAAGTAATGGATCTGAGAAAATTCCAACAGAGATTTTTGCAGTGAATTTATAAAAAATAGAGATGGAACAAGACACATGGTCATATTACAAGAATAAAAGCTGCACAAAATGAATAGCAATTCTTCCTAAACAAAATTTTCAAAACATTTGAAACATCAGAAATATCATTTTCACAGAAGTATTTATCTTCTTGCTTCCATATTCATACTATCGAACAGCAGCACAATCCCTTTTGGCACCTGTTTTTAAAAAGTTCTTTACTACTTCTCTGCAAGAATAAAGAGACTTTGGTCCAGAGCCTATTTTATTGTGTATCAGAAGATTTTTCTTCCTGAAATCAAAACCACAGAAATCCAAAAGACATTGAGAGTTACCAGTCTACACTGCTTCTCTTTGCTGTTTTCTTCTTCATTAACTCCAGCAAAGACTTTTTTGACAATGACCAGCTGCAACATCCAGCCAACCATTCCCCCTCTCCCTATGAGACGTCTGTTGAGAGTATTTTCTTCTTCCATATTTCTCACTTTCCCAGCAGAGGCACTCTGCTGAAGCACCAAAATAATTACAATGTTCAAAAGTGCAGAACAAGAGAGGAGAAAAGCAACAAAAATATCAAATGCACACCAACACGCAAGTTATCAGTAGGGTCCCACAACAGGATGGTATTACAGAAGATTGTTGGGGGTTAGGTTTGTTCCTTCTTTCTCTAAAGAAATTTTTCCCCACAAGTTACCAAGGAGACCAAGTGTTAGATACTTGAGAGTACTTAACTGAAACAAAGAGGTGGACAAAAGGTGGAAGGGGGAGATAACGCAGGTAAAAGACAAAGCTTGAGGCAGCTGCGTGCTTTTCTTCTTCCGGCGTTCGGGGAGACGCGTGTCTGCCGCTCCTCGAGGAGCTCAGCCGCCGCAAAGCACGCCGAGCGGAGAACGGCTGTTGCTGGCTGGAGGAGTTTCACTGTGGCCAAAGGGATCCAGTCCTGGGAAATCTACTATCACCGGTTCGACCTGAATCCTGAGTTTTTCTCTGCCACTCGCAGAAGCTGGGCCGCTTTCTGCCTCGCCTTCGGCTCCTTCGGCGCTGCTCCTCTTGCTGCAGCGTGACCCTGCACCCCCTGCGCTGCCGGGACATTCTGCCCCTGCCTGCCGGGACACCCTGCCATCCCAGCTACCAGCCCGGGACTTTTCCACTGTTCCAGCTTGGTGCTCTGAGGATCCTGCAGGGACACCGAAACCAAACTGCCCTGGGTTTTGTGAAACAAAGCCCTCAAGGTTCTTGGTACTGTTGTCATTTGTCATTAATGCTGTAGTTGTTTGGTGGGGGGGGGAGGGGTTTTTTTAGTGTTTGTTTGCTTTGTATTACATACTAGTAAAGAACTGCTATTCCTATTTCCCAAATCTTTGCCAAAGAGCCTCTGATTGTAATTTTACCTAGCAGATACCTGTCTTCCTAAACCAAAACAGATTTTGGCGCCCAAGTGTGGGGCTTGAGGGCACTGAGAAAAGAAAAGGGAAGAGAAATAGCAGTTCTTAACTAACCTAGTACTTTCTTTTGTGTGCGTTGGATATAAAAACCTCATTAGGCTGCATCATGTGATCTAACTTAGCCTGGTTTGGGTGGCATGTGGTTGTGGCTGTATTCCTTCCATTTGCAGGCCCTTATCTAAACATGGGCCCTATAACTAAGGCTACTGTGACTGTCATCCAGTTTATTTTATGGCTTAATAAGGTGAAGAACTCATGGATTTTTAATTTCCTCTGGAAGGCAGGCACATGGATTCAGGGCTATCGTACACTAACTGTGTGTTTTTGGAGTTACTTTAACAATGGTACCTACTGTGAGGAAATGACACCGGGGGAAGTTTCTTTTTCCCAACCCTTTACCCATCTCTTTGGGTCTGCCCCACCAGTTTTTGAAGGGTTTAAATCCTCTCTGAATGCTAATGATATCATACAATGGCTGGTGCTGCTAATAGGCATATTCTATTTAGCATTCAGAGATAAGGGAAGATTGACCTGGATAACCACCCTGATACCTACCCCACAGAATAGGGATGATACCCCAGAGCCTGACTCTGCCCCTCAACCTGCCTCAGAAAGGACCCACCCGGATTGCGTTGAGGTTCTGGTAAAAGAGATAGGCCAAATGCTGAAGGAGTACATTTCCCCAGCTCATGAAAAACCCTCCCCCTGCCCCGAGAAGGCAGAGACTGATGGTGCAGCAGTGGAACCCACAGACGTTACAACTGTCCAGGTTCCAGCTGAACCACAAGGGCAGCCACAGCCAGCAGCAGTCGCCCCTGTGGAAACAAGGAAGTGTAAAGTGAAATCGTCAGATCCTGGTATTAAGGATAAGAAAGGAGGGTCCTCACAGTCCACAGAAGAGCCACAGGTTGAGATCATCACTGAGTCCCTGACATATGAAAGTCTACGTAATCTGCAAAAAGATATTGCACGACGAGGACGTGAGGCTTATACAGCCTGGCTACTTCGAGTCTGGGACCTTATGGGTACAGGTGTGCAACTGGATAGTGCTGAAGCAAGGAATTTGGGACCCTTGACCCAGGACTCAGGTATAAATCAGATATTTGTAAGACAGCAAAGGCCCCTTCCCCTTTGGGAACGACTTCTAATGAGTGTGAGAGAGAGATTTGTCCACAGAGACAGAATGCAAGAGCACAACAATAGAATGCGATGGAAGACCCTTGAGGAAGGAATCCAACAGTTGAGAGAAGTGGCAGTATTGGAAGTACTTTTTGGGAGGACCGGACAGCATGATAATGACCCCGACAAGGTTAAATGCACAGGGCACATGTTGTGGAATCTGGCAACTCATGGACCATCCCAATACGCCACATTCATCGCAACAATTAATGCCGAGGATAACCGAGAGACAGTGGGTTCTGTTGCCAACAAGCTCAGAAATTATGAAAGTATGATCAGTGGCCCAATGCAGGCTCATGTCTCTGCGGTGGTGAAGGAACTCAAAGAGGAGATAAAGGAGGTGAGAGAGGAGATGAGAAGGAACAGTTCCCATGTAGCACCGGTGCGAGTCACAGGCCCCAGAATCAGAGCCCAACATCCCCCAGTGAGAGAGAGAGGGTACACCCCTCGAGCTGACCTGTGGTTTTATCTGCAGGACCATGGGGAGGACATGGGAGCGTGGCATGGGAAACCTACTTCTGTCCTGGCAGCACGGGTACGTGAGCTCAAGGAGAGAAACGCTAACAGAGGGAGTTCCACTAGAATGAAGGTAGCCTCAGCCTCCCATGAGCAAGCTGCCAGGTATTACGGAGGTGGGAATGCTGTGTCGGATTCCCTCGAAGGAACCTCTACCATGTACGTCCAAGAAGGGAATAATAACCAGTGCTAGAGGGGCCCTGCCTCTAGCCAGGAAGAGGCACGGGAAAATCGGGTTTTTTGGACTGTGTGGATTCGATGGCCTGGCACATCAGAGCCACAAAAATATGAAGCTTTAGTAGATACTAGGTCGCAGTGTACTCTAATGCCATCAGGACATGTGGGGGCAGAACCGATTTCCATTGCCGGGGTGACGGGGGGATCACAGGAATTGACTCTGGTTGAAGCCGAGGTGAGCCTGACTGGGAAGGAGTGGCAGAAACTTCCGATTGTGACCGGCCCAGAGGCTCCATGTATTCTGGGCATAGACTTCCTCAGGAATGGATATTATAAAGACCCTAAAGGACTCAGATGGGCTTTTGGAATAGCTGCTGTGGAGACAGAGAACATTAAGCAGTTGAACACCTTGCCGGGACTATCAGAGAACCCATCTGCAGTGGGACTCCTGAAGGTAGAAGAACAACAAGTACCTGTTGCCACCTCGACAGTGCACCGTCGGCAGTATCGGACAAATCGGGACGCCGTGATCCCCATCCACAAGATGATCCGTGAGCTGGAGAGCCAAGGGGTGGTCAGCAAAACCCACTCACCCTTCAACAGCCCCATCTGGCCTGTGCGCAAGTCTGATGGAGAATGGAGACTGACTGTGGACTATCGTGCATTGAATGAAGTGACTCCACCGCTGAGCGCTGCTGTGCCGGACATGCTGGAACTTCAGTACGAGCTGGAGTCCAAGGCAGCGAGGTGGTATGCCACTATTGACATTGCCAATGCATTTTTCTCCATTCCTCTGGCTGCAGAATGCAGGCCTCAGTTTCCTTTCACCTGGAGGGGCGTGCAGTACACCTGGAACCGGCTGCCCCAGGGGTGGAAACACAGCCCCACCATCTGCCATGGGCTGATCCAGGCTGCACTGGAGAAAGGTGAGGCTCCGGAACATCTACAGTACATTGATGACATCATTGTGTGGGGAAAGACTGCAGCTGAAGTGTTCGAGAAAGGAGAGAGGATCATCCAGATTTTGCTGAAAGCCGGGTTTGCCATCAAGAAGAGCAAAGTCAAGGGACCTGCCAGAGAGATCCAGTTCCTGGGAGTAAAGTGGCAAGATGGACGGCGGCAGATCCCCACTGAGGTCATTGATAAGATCACAGCAATGTCTCCACCGACCAGCAAAAAGGAAACACAAGCTTTCCTAGGAGCCATAGGTTTTTGGAGGATGCACATTCCTGAGTACAGTCAGATCGTGAGCCCTCTCTACCTGGTTACCCGCAAGAAAAACAATTTCCACTGGGGCCCTGAACAGCAACAAGCCTTTGCCCAGATCAAGCAGGAGATTGCTCATGCAGTAGCCCTTGGCCCAGTCAGGATGGGACCAGATGTGAAGAATGTGCTTTATTCTGCAGCCGGGAGCAAAGGTTTGTCCTGGAGCCTTTGGCAGAAGGTGCCAGGGGAGACCCGAGGCCGACCACTGGGATTCTGGAGTCGAAGTTACAGAGGATCTGAAGCCAACTACACTCCCACAGAGAAGGAGATCTTGGCCGCCTATGAAGGAGTTCAAGCCGCCTCAGAAGTGATTGGCACAGAAGCACAACTCCTCTTGGCACCCCGACTACCAGTGCTGGGGTGGATGTTTAAAGGAAAGGCTCCCTCCACGCACCATGCCACTGATGCCACATGGAGCAAATGGACTGCCCTCATCACACAGCGTGCCCGTATTGGAAACCCAAATCGCCCTGGGATTTTGGAGATAATTACAAACTGGCCGGAAGGAGAAAACTTCGGTCTCACGGACGAAGAGGAGCAGGAACAAGTGACACGGGCTGAAGAAGCTCCTCCGTACAACCAACTGCCAGCAGAAGAAACACACTACGCTCTTTTCACTGACGGTTCCTGTCGCATCGTGGGAATGAACCGTAAGTGGAAAGCAGCCGTATGGAGCCCCACACGACAGGTTGCAGAAGCCACTGAAGGAGAAGGGGGATCAAGTCAGCTTGCTGAACTCAAAGCTGTTCAATTAGCCCTTGACATTGCTGAAAGAGAGAAGTGGCCAAAGCTCTACCTCTACACTGATTCGTGGATGGTAGCCAATGCTCTGTGGGGCTGGCTGGAAAGGTGGAAAAAGGCCAACTGGCAGCGTAGAGGAAAACCAATCTGGGCTGCTGATGAATGGAAGGACGTTGCCACTCGTGTAGAGAAGCTGCTTGTGAAAGTCCGCCATGTAGATGCCCATGTTCCTAAGAGTCGGGCTAATGAGGAACACCAAAACAACAAGCAGGTAGATATCAGGCTGCCAAGATAGAAGTGTCAAAGATAGATTTAGATTGGCAACACAAGGGAGAGTTGTTCCTAGCCCGATGGGCCCATGATGCCTCGGGTCATCAGGGCAGAGATGCCACCTATAAGTGGGCCCGAGACCGAGGGGTGGATTTAACCATGGACAGTATTTCTCAGGTTATCCATGACTGTGAGACATGTGCTGCAATCAAGCAAGCCAAGCGGGTGAAGCCCTTATGGTATGGTGGGCGGTGGTCCAAATATAAATATGGGGAAGCCTGGCAGATTGACTACATCACCCTTCCCCAAACCCGCCAGGGCAAGCGTTATGTGCTAACCATAGTGGAAGCCACCACTGGATGGTTGGAGACCTACCCTGTGCCTCATGCTACTGCCCGGAACACCATCCTGGGCCTGGAAAAACAAGTCCTGTGGAGACATGGCACCCCTGAGAGAATCGAGTCGGACAATGGGACTCATTTCAAGAATAGTCTTATAAGCACCTGGGCTAGAGAACATGGCATTGAGTGGGTTTACCATATTCCTTATCATGCACCAGCGGCCGGGAAAGTTGAACGGTGCAATGGCCTGCTTAAAACTACCTTGAAAGCACTGGGTGGGGGAACCTTTAAGAATTGGGATACTAATTTAGCAAAGGCCACCTGGTTGGTGAACACTCGAGGTTCCACCAACCGAGCAGGTCCTGCCCAATCTGAGCCCTTGCAAAAGACAGACGGAGATAAGGTTCCAGTGGTACACATGAGAGGTATGCTGGGAAAAACTGTTTGGATTAATCCTGCCTCCAGCAAAGACAATCCCATCCGTGGGGTTGTCTTCGCTCAGGGACCAGGTTACACCTGGTGGGTGATGCAAAAGGATGGAGAGACCCGATGCATACCTCAAGGGGACCTTGTTTTGGGGTGAACTACCCATGACAATGTGGCTGCATCCATATTTGCATATATATATATGTATTTTTAACAGTTAAAACTCAATGTAATATGTTGGTATGGGAAAAAAATTCGGGGTGGATAATGTCGGGGGTTAGGTTTGTTCCTTCTTTCTCTAAAGAAATTTTTCCCCACAAGTTACCAAGGAGACCAAGTGTTGGATACTTGAGAGTACTTAACTGAAACAAAGAGGTGGACAAAAGGTGGAAGGGGGAGATAACGCAGGTAAAAGACAAAGCTTGAGGCAGCTGCGTGCTTTTCTTCTTCCGGCGTTCGGGGAGACGCGTGTCTGCCGCTCCTCGAGGAGCTCAGCCGCCGCAAAGCACGCCGAGCGGAGAACGGCTGTTGCTGGCTGGAGGAGTTTCACTGTGGCCAAAGGGATCCAGTCCTGGGAAATCTACTATCACCAGTTCGACCTGAATCCTGAGTTTTTCTCTGCCACTCGCAGAAGCTGGGCCGCTTTCTGCCTCGCCTTCGGCTCCTTCGGTGCTGCTCCTCTTGCTGCAGCGTGACCCTGCACCCCCTGCGCTGCCGGGACATCCTGCCCCTGCCTGCCGGGACACCCTGCCATCCCAGCTACCAGCCCGGGACTTTTCCACTGTTCCAGCTTGGTGCTCTGAGGATCCTGCAGGGACACCGAAACCAAACTGCCCTGGGTTTTGTGAAACAAAGCCCTCAAGGTTCTTGGTACTGTTGTCATTTGTCATTAATGCTGTAGTTGTTTGGTGAGGGGGGGAGGTTTTTTTTGTGTTTGTTTGCTTTGTATTACATACTAGTAAAGAACTGCTATTCCTATTTCCCAAATCTTTGCCAAAGAGCCTCTGATTGTAATTTTACCTAGCAGATACCTGTCTTCCTAAACCAAGACAAAGATATAAGCTGAGCTGCTCAGGTTCTCTCAGTTTCAGTCTGTCCATGTAAGGGGAGAAAAATAGTCCTTCTGTTCGAAGAATTTAAACTGTACAGCTTACAGTGAACAGTGTCAGGAAAAAAAAAACTCAGATTCCCATACAAAAGGAGCAGTAAACATTTGTAGCAATAATTCAGATACTTGTTCTCAGCCCAGATATAGGCCCAGTACACTGATATCTGTTCAGAGATTACCAGCAGTAGCATAAGTGCACCCAAACCCAGCATCAGGTTCCTTGCAGTAGTCAAAGTGACTGAAGAAAATGCTAATACTAAAAATCAATATCAATAATTAAATACTTTCAGAACAGTACTTCCCCCAACCACATCTTTTTGAGATCTCACAACTTAAAAACTGTCTGACTGGTGTTCATTACACCAGTAATGAACAACTTTTTTTTTTTTTTTTTTTTTTTTTTTCTTTCCCCAAGAAGCTCTCTAAGCACTTCACAAATTCCTCTGTATTTCTGGTAGTTGCAAGATCCATGATGGCAAGGCCAGATACCAATTTATGTTGCTTACTTGAAAAGTGAATACCACCTAGCCTCTGTGCTTTCTCTATTCTGATTCTTTTTTCCTGTTTTCTAATAGATTGAACTACTTCAAATGCAGTTTTAAATCACAGCAGTGGTTACATTACCCTTATTGCACACAAAAATCTCTAAAACACTGCAGCCCAGACCCATCTTTAAAAGAACAAAATATCTCACCTTCATTCTAGAATTATTTTCAATCAAGGTTATCTAATTTATCTGCAGTGGTTTAGACATATTGAAAAAAAAATCTTAATTCTAGTGGATCTTGCAGATTACAGGCAGAACAATCAGTAAGTTTTCTGATTGGGAGTAGGATTTGAAGGGAGACAGGAATCAGAGTTCAAAAATCTGGTATTAGAAATTTATTATCATTCATTAGTATCTGCACTCAGAAGACCTTTGTAAATGTTTTGCTATGTAAATGTTTTGTAGACCTAAAAAGGTCTACAAGTGGCCATACTATTCTGAATTCAACTATAAAAAGTAAGTGAAAAGGGTTGAAAAATTGTCAACTTCATTTCTCATAATGTTTAATAAAATATGAATTAAAAAAACCCTTAAACTCAGTTCAGGAGCCACATAATAGGTCTGAAAAATTAAATCTATGTTTAAGGTGAAAAGCAAAATACTGGGAAACTGCATTCACTGGCTAACAGTAGTCATCAACAGCAGAAACTAAGGGAATAGTATCTTTGGAGAAAAAGCAGGACATGAAATGCATCTGACCCCATTTTCCAATTTCCCCACCCACAGATACATTGGCAATCATCACCTCAACAGCATTTTGATGCATTTCTACTCTATGTTAAAAAAAAAAAAAAAAAAAAAAAAAAAAAAAAAAAAAAAGGAAAAAAGAGTGCATTCCTTCACTTGTAGCCTTGGTAACTCTTAAGTCAACAATGCATTGGATGTGGGAATATCTTTCAAAGCAACCAATAATTTACAGTCTGAGTCAGGTCAGGTGCAGGCAGTTTTTATTATTTTCAGTGTTCTAAATACACTGAACAAGAGAGGGAAAATGGTTCCCTAGTGTAATATGAGCTAAAATAATCTATTTCCCAACATATTGTCAATGCAAATGATGGCTATTGCATATGTAAAAAAACCCAAAAAACCAAAAATCCCTCACCTTTATCTTTCATAATATTACCTCTTGATTCAACTGCATCCACTCTGCAGCACTCTAAAGAGTGTTTTCTGCCAAGTCCTCCTTGTCCCATGAAAGATTATTTTAGGGCATGACTTACATAAGTAAAACATTAGGAATGACTGCTCTGAAATCAATGGAATTACATCATTGCAAAACCAGAACTGAAACTAAGGAAACTCGCAGAGGAACACTGACACAAGCACAACTTCTTTAGCCCAGCTTGCCAGCATTCCATGTATTCTTTACAGTACAGTCAAGAGCTAAATTTCCCAGGAGAGTAAAGAGGAGTCCATTGATGCACTCATCTCTAAAAGCTCTAAAGTTGTACTTGTAATTACTCCACAACTGTATGCAACTATACAACTTCAAGCATTAGGAAATGATATCAGCCATCCTTTCCTGCTGAGTATCTGAGAAAAATTACTACATATTTAATGTTCTTAAAAAGCTTTCATTAATATTCACCTTTCTGAACCTCTGTATGCCTTTGCATATTTCATAATAAAAAAATAAGATGACCACCAAAAAAAGATTACTTAAACCTCATTTGCAAACAGTCGTATGTGCTTAAAAATGAAAAAAAAAAGTGTGTATATATATATGTATAAATATTAAATCAAAACACATTCATTGGAAGGCCATAAAATAATTTACTTCACTAATGACTTTGAAAAACCTTCTACTAAAGAAAACTGTGAGAGACCAATTTCCAGGTGATTTAAGCCTTCAGAACTCATTCCAAGTATTTCAGTGACAATTCAGAATGCTCAGCTTTTCCCCAAGGTGCATGTGCCAGCATGCCTCATTAACGGTCAGCTCAAGAGGAGTCAGCCATGTCTGCATCTATTTTATTATCCTAATTATCCTTACAGTATATTCATATCTCTCTTTACCCTCTCTATAAACCTATAAATGAATAGGTTTTATCTACTTGGAATCCTCATGCTCAAAAGGAGACTCTTGCCTCCTCCCACAGGAGGATGGAAACTAGTTTTGAGTTTTGGCAACAGAAAACACTGGTTACATTGGAAAATGCACCAGATGCTACAAATTACCATTTTCCAAGTAGTCTTGAATTACCTATATAACCTCACAGCCCCCACTGTGCAACAGTTATCTTCTGAGCTGGGAAAGGCCTGCCACAGGAGCTCATGGCCATAAAGTCTATCCATTAGATGCACTGTGCAACTTTCTTCTTTCAAAATCTGTGCCTAAATCTTCTCCTGCTGAACCAAGTTATTTCCTTCTTACATTTGTTAAAAGTAAATTTTGTATAAGCTCCTTTGCCCTCAGAGTTCATGCCATCTCTCCTACTTGTCCTTAAGAAGAGTTTGTGCTGAAGTGCCTGATTTCTGGTTTCATTCAGAGAGACTGTGCTGACTCCTCCGAGTGCAACTCTCGACAAAACCTTTCTAAGATGTAAGAAATTAATCTTTACAATACAGCCTTTCATATGACCACTGTATAATAAGCATTATTTAGTCTAGCTCCTTGTTAGTCAATCAGTCAGAAGTTCTACAATCAGCACTACTGCTGTAACAAACTCAGGGTATGCAGAGGATTATCATCTGCTTAGCCTTAAGTAACTCTCTTAGCAACATTTTTGTCAAGCCCACATCTTTTCATCGCATGGGGAAGAGAAGGAAAAAGTGATGCTCTCTTTCTGTATTTAAAATATCCTTCACCGCTGCGTTACTTTTGCCTATTTGCAGCTTTGACAGAACAGAATAGGACGTGTCTATAAAGAAAAGCAAGTACAGGAAATAAGGCACTTGTGGGAATCAGACTTGATAACAAGGAGAAAAAGCTCATTTTTCTAAGCACTTTAAATGAATTCTGGGTTGCCACCTCCTACCCTCCATGCTTTCTCTACATCACCGATGTTCTGCTACATCCTTTGTTACACACCACTGGAACAAAGAGTGCTGACAGAGAAGCCAAGGAAGCTTCCCAAAATTATGTTGCCATGCATAAACCTTAAATGTGATTATTATCCTAAATTTATGTCTACCCTGATTGCATTTGACTGATAGAACAGCCAGGCACCAGGCAGCTGCTACAAAAAGTAATAAATCACTGTGGCTACCATCAGTGGCTAATTATTGCTGTCTTCAATTCAATTTTTTGTGGAATTACAATCAAAGGGATATGAAGTTGCAACTGGACTCTACATTGTTTGAGGACAAAGAAATAACAACTTCCTGAAAACATCAACCAACAACCCTTAGATCCTCATCCCAGTATTTCTCCTGTAAGTCCTAATGTTTACTATTTGGAAATAAAATCAAGGGAAATCAGGAAATATGGAGCCAGAAATACTAAAACCTCACAATCTGAGATTCATGAAAGCACTCACTAAGAGAAAGTAACTTGCAATACTCTGGATTGTTCAGCCAGACTTCATAAAGAACACACAGAACAAAAAACAACTGCTCTGGGCTTCTCCCCTTCAGTCTTGACTTTCCCTTTTTCCTCACATTAATGCTTTATCACAGAAAATCTTCATTATGGTTTTCTTGAAATAAGTACCTTCTGATAATGGAAAAACCTAAAAGGAAATTCATTGTTTTAAAAATATGGTTCTATTTTGTCAATACAATATTTTGGCTTCAAAGTCATTGCCAAGTCATTAAAAATAACTCATCAATACAGCCCAATCTCACAGCAGCTATGCATCAGGAATTAAGTCAAGGCTCTTTGGTAATTTAGTGCCAAAAATAAAAGTGTGAGAGAACATAAGAATCCATCAACCACACAATTTTCTGTTGTTAGCCAATATGTCATTTAAAAACACAGGAGAGGACAGCCAGTCTTTAATGAAAGAAAGCTTCCAGTTGCTACATGATAAACATACCAACCAAGGTTGGGTACCAACCAAGAAAATGTCTTCATACTCATTTTGGCTGCAAATCTTATTTTAAAACAAAGCACTAATATTTCTAGAACTCTAGAGTTTATTGTCACATAACCTAAAAAGATAAAAAATGAGTAATACCAGAAAAATTATAGTTCTGTTGCTTATTACCTTTATTATAACAAAACCTTTAGGCATTTTTGTGTGAATATTGGTAACGTACAAAAATTTCTATAAGTTATTCTGTAGTACTTTGATGCAATAAAACTTCTTAGGAATGAGGATGTATTTTTCTGGGAAGATGTGATGTAGACATGTTTTTATCCTGCTCGCAGCTGGTAAATTTCTGAATTTGGAAAACAAACAATTGGGCAGCTTTCTATGAATACATACTTTTCCCCTTCATCAAAAGACATCAGACAGAAACAAGTCTGTGCAGACTGCATGACTTAAATTGTATTTTACCTGCAATGACAGGAACTGCTCCACAGAAATAGCATTTTATATATAGAAAGTAAAGGAATACAGAGAAACATCTTTAAAAAGACTTGCATCAACACCACATTCTGGCATCCAGCCTCTTTGAGACCTGTAGGACATAGCCCTCCCAATGCCATTAGTGGGACTGATTTAGGAAGCAGATGCTCAGCCACACAGCACTAATTGTTAAATCACAATTTCAGAGGGTACAGCTTTTCAGAGGATTTTTTTCAATGTCAAACAAAACAAAAAACAAAAACCAAAAAAACCAACCAACCAAAGAGAAAAACAAAACAAAACAAAAAAAAACCCAAAATACAACAACAAAAAAATGCTTTTGGTTTTTAAAAAAATCTCAGTCAGAAAACAGACGGTTTCATCCCTCACATTAAAATTAATTAACAGAAATATTGCAGAATGTAGCTCCCAAAAATCAAATATCTATGAAAACTAGAATTTATTAATTTTTGTTTGTTTGTTTGCTTAGTGCACATATTTTAAACCTCTATAGATTAGTGAATTAAATAGCAAGTACACAAAACAATTTCCTTCATATATATAGAAGCACATAACCAAACCATAAATATAAATATTTACATAATGCCTAAATTAAAAGTCTAAATTTTGGCTTGAGGGTTTCATGGACTATCCAGAATTCACAACTTTGACAGATTTTTGTGGAACATTAAGCACACTGAATTTTTGTCCCTCTATAATTCCTTACAAGTAATGTTAAACAGCAATCTCACAATTAAATTTGAAAATTGATTATTATGCATCTCTAAAGATGGCAGAGAAACCACATTCACTTGTCCCAGTCTAAGTAATTGTTTGTAAACTGGAAATGCTACTAAATAATATTCAAATATTTGAGATGAGAACTTTAAGTTTTACAACAAAAACATCCTTCCTGAAGAGTAAGGGACCAAGAACTGGGTATTCTGCACCACAAACCCCACTTGGTGTGTCGCATAGCAGCCAGGGCAACCCAGCAGTGCCCAATTAGACACTGCACAAATCCTTTTCTCTCTCTTACCATCAAGCCTTAGATGCGTCATTACACCTCCAGAGTAGGTCAGTTCCTCAAACTTAGGCTTGCTATTTTTCATCCTCCTTGCTTTTATTACCACAACCCATCTTACTATAGCGGAGACGTATTGTAAGCCCCAGATTCTACAGAAGGAAGAAATGAATCATCTCTCTGACAAGCCTGATTGCAGCCTGACAAATCTTGTGAGGGTAGGAGTAAATTAATCATGAAGAGATCCATTCTGTCATGGCTGGAAGCTTTGGATACCTGAGGTGGCTCAATTGTAACTAGTTAGAGCATCCCCCTACTACACTCTGGCCTGACATGCAGGCATGTCAAGAGACAACAAAGAGGTTTCTCATAAAGTAAGGAACCGTATAAGGATGCAAAGACACAAAGCTACTCAAATCAACAGGAAAACTTAGAACTGACCCAAGAGAAATAAATCTTCCAGCAGCACAAATTGATCTGCTGTGTAAGGCATATCAATTTTGTAATTTTGTGCCCTTGTGCCAGTTGCTGGTCTCCAAACCAACTGGAAATTTTGCAGATGTGAGTACGAAACTAGCACACTGAAGAAAACTCTTCCCCTTTCTCCACCTGTTTACAAAGCAACCCCATGCTTTTCTTATGAAGACTTCAAACAAAGAAGCACTCTGCAAGTGCCAAGAAGGGAAGAAAAGAGAGACATGCCCAGTCTTAGAGATTAACAAGCTGTTTAAAAAGACTTGGCCTCTAAAAACACCCTTAAATCAAAAGCCCTACAGTTTCAAGCAAAATGGCATTTCAGAGAATAATGAGCAACGCAGACACTGTCCATCACAGTACTGATCATTTAAATTCTGCTTCTTCTAAAACTGTTTGGTTTTGCCCTTACCTGTGTGTTTAAGCCCTTTCCAGCTTGGAAAACAAGTAGTCTGTGATGCCTCATTTAGATAAAAAGTTATTCTGGTATCCATTTTCTTAGAGGATAACTTCATAGCGTAATACTCATAGTCACGTAAATTTCCATTAAGGCATCACAAATACTTCATTTTAACACAACAAAACATAAGTATTCAAAAATGGCTTTCAATTTTAGGAGGCTGTATAAAGACAGCAGCTAGCAAGTTTTATTGAAAAGGTGATTTTACACGTAAAATCAAACCAAGTATCAAATGCTAAGCACAATACTCACAGGCATCTTGGGAAATACAGGAATAATGTCAGAGCAGGAATGATGTCTAGAAAGGCTAGGAAGAAGTGGGAGAGGGAGCGAAGACAAACTGCAACAGTAGTGGGCAACAAGACATTCTTGCTGCCTAAATCCTTTCTAGATATCATACAATGGTTTAGGTTGGAATGAATCTTCAAAGATGCAGTACAACCTCCCTGCCACAGGCCCTGATCTTGCATACCTCAAATAATGTGGTATCCACGTCTCTGGACAATGTGTGACAATATTTCATCACACTTATAAAAAAACTTCTTCCTCATGACCAAATTAAATCTACCTTGTTTTGGTTTAAAACCATTACACCTCATCCTATCTTGATAAGCTTTGGAAATAGTCTCAATCTTTCTCATTAGTCAACACTGAAAGGCCACAATAAGGTCTCTCCAGAACCTTCTCTTCCCCAAGTGGAACAATTCCAACTTTCTTCTCAGGAGAGGAGTTCCAGTCCTCTGGCCCTCCTCTGGTCCTACATTCACCCAACATTGCAAAGGTAACTTGTAAGTCAACTTTAAAGTTTTCTTTAAGAAGAATAAAAATATTTGTGCTCATTGACTACTTCTGAGTTAAAGGTTTTATTATATTCCAAGAAAAATCTATTATAAATTTGTTCTGCATGAATTTAAAGATGGTATTTTAATTTGTTCGTTTTAGTCAGAACTATTTGTTATTCTCTTGAGAAACACAGCAAAACTACCTCTTACATCCTCCAGCTACCTCAATCATACAGGCCAACATACTCCATGAACAAAAGCTCTAAGTCACCCATGACAGCATATATATAAAATAAATGAGCTATGAACAAGTGCCCTCTATGATTATGAGTAACAGGTATTTAAAATATTTAATTGGAAAAAATCTATCTTACTCCATAAGCAGAGAGAATGGAGAGAAGGAGACAGATTTAAATTTGCACCAAGTTATACCCAAAAAATCAATTTCAAAGACCCCAAGTAAATCATCAATGCACTCAAATCATTCAAATAGTTTTGAAACAAATACAGTGTTGATACGGCAAGATTACTTGGTACAGAGTGTAGACAAGTTTCTTACATTCTGAGTATATCATCCAGCTTGGATATAATGCTTCTGCAACAATCATCCGGTGTTTTGGAGAGAACCCCACAATTAAGATCTCCTACTAGAGAAAATTATTATACAGTGAAAGCTATGGACTTTAGATTAGGTCTACCAAATCAGAATCTCTCTCAAAGCCTGTAGGAAAACCACATACAACATCTTTCCTATATATTCTGGCATTTATGGATGATACAGAGATTTCTGAAACACATTAAATTTCAGTATTTTATAACTAAAGTCATGACAAAGATTAGTAGCTTTTTCTCCAGCAACACAAGTCTCAAAATTTCTTTATGGACTGCTCTGTCATTATAGCTGCCCAGATCTAATATAGAGTCCACTACTACTTCTACTGTGGGCCTCTCATGTTTCTTTTTCAAGGTTTACTATTACTTCAGTGCCTTATTTCACCATATTCAAAGACCAGATGCTACAATTCTCAGGAGGCTTTTGCTTTCTTTCTCTTTCCTCATCAATAAAATTTGCCAGAGGATTTTAACTTCTTACCTTGAAGACACACTCAAAAATCTAGCAGCTCCTCCTAGCACGGTGTCATGGTATAGCGTGTCAGGCAGTTAAACACTTCACTTACTCTCTACCTCACCACAGTGGGATGAATTGGGGGAGGAGTGAATAAAATCTCTGGTTTCAGATAAAGACAGTTTAACAGGACCAAAAAAGGAAACAAAAACTATAATAACAATAAAATAATTAGAATATACAAAAGAAGTGATGCACAATGCAATTGCTCACCACCCACAGGCAGATGCCCAGCCTGTTCCCCAGCAAAAGCCCCTGGCATGCTCTCCCCCTAGTTTATAGACTCAGCATGACATCACATGCTATGGAACATCCCTTGGGCCAATTTAGGTCAGCTTTCTAAGCTGTGCCCCCTCCCGTTTCTTGTGTTCCCTATGCGACTCACTAGTGTCATGGCGTGAGAAGCCAAAAAGTCCTTGACTGAAGATAAGTACTGCTTCACAAAAACTAATCCATCAGTATATTATCAATCTCATGCTCATCCTAAATCTAAAACATGGTATTATACCACCTACTTTGAAAAAAATTAGCTCGGTCCCAGCTAAACCCAAGACAACATGGCTACTTTTCACAGCTGCTCAGAAGCGATTATTCATCTTTGTGCAGACTGCAAAATCAGGAAGGCAATGCTTTGTTTGTTGAATAGAAATAATTAAAAGTTTAGGGTTAACATAAAATTCAGACTTGCAAGTCTGAATGGAGTTATAATAAAACTCCCTCAAAGCATATGTTTATTAATGTTTTACATCTAAAAGTTGCACATGGTTTTATGGCCAAATGTGGTAGGATGACTTTATGATGCTTTTATCCCTAATTGTCTGTTCAGTTTGTGCTGTATATTGAGTTCTCTGCCTTGAAGACTGGTTCTGAGAGTGAAGCAGGGAGAGGAAGCGCGCAGCTTGTTTTGAGAAATCTGCCTGACTCCTACACATTTCTGCTCCGGACAGTGTGTGTTAGAGGCACAGACAGACAGCGGCACGGAGATCTGCTTTGCTCTTAGTTTTAGTTAGCTGAGGCAGAGAAGCTCTCTGGACTGTGGTGGGGTTTTGTTTGTTTGTTTGTTTGTTTGTTTGTTGGTGGTTGTTTGTTTGGGTTTTTTTTGTTTTTTTTGGGGGGGACTGATTTAAATTGCTCTGTACTGAAAAACCCAGGGAGACCTGGATCTCACACCTGTGGCCCTCCAGGGCCCAGGATGGCATTTGCCAGCACCGGGGGAACTGATAAAGAGACTGAGCAAGCTGAGCAACCCACAGTAAGGACTTTCTGAATTTGCCATCTCACTTCAGAACAACGAAAGGTTTTATTGTCTCATATTATTCATTTTTTGCGCTTGTGGATACTTTGTTTGTTAAATAAATAGCCACCTTGTTTGTTAAATAAAATTGTTCCACTTTTCCCTGAGGAAGTTCTTTCCCAGACCAGTTGTGAGGAAGGGCTGTTTGGGTTTGCTTCCCGGAGGGACCTTATTCAGGGGTTTTCCCACAAATTTACCCTTAACCAGGACACAAATCAAAGACTTAGCTTTCTGAGGGGTTAGGGAGAAGTATGATTTCTCTCAGTCACATAGTTTCTTTTCCAGAACCTGCAAGAGTAATTCTCCCCAAAGCAAATTAAGCTAAAAACCCACTGCTGAGTCCCCTAACTTTATGTAACTTTGGGTGGAATCCCCTAAGAGTCACACCAAAGTTGACACACCATGTGCATCACTCAGTCACAACAACAACTGAAATTTACTGTGGACACCACAGCTTATGCACCCTTCCCCTGTTTCAGTAACTGAGTACTCGGGCTCAGCTTTGAAGCCTGAACACTGCTCAAATACCAACTGGCAGTGCACAGGTCCTATGAGGACTCACAGCTCTTCAGTTATTCTTGTTTCCTAGCACACTGAAATGAAACCATTGGACTTAATTTTACTATAGTTATGCATATATATGCAAAAATATTTATATGTAATTTCAGTCTTTGAATTGGGTATTGAGTCTCTCTAACAGTACTACTTGGAAAAATGAATGGATAACACCCAACCAGTACTAAACCACTACATTTGCTTAAAACGCACAGGCTTTATAAGCAAGAACAAATGCATACTTGTAATACAAGTGATTTCTTGTTTAGAGTCACACCTCAGAGATAAATGGGTATTCACTGTGTAAAGGCTGAACCCTATATATTTAAAACAAAAGCAACATCTTGCAAGAGGGATCCACTTTCCATGGACAAGCAAATAAAGCCAATAGGTGAACTTAGCTATTTCATAAATTCCTAAATCAGAGAGAATAAGGAAATTCTATTCTAATACCTTTCTGGTGTCAGCAGGTCCTCTCACACCACCTTTTCTTATCCTGAACATGCAGCATCAGCTTTTGTAAACTAGTCATGTCTGCATTTGCCAGCAAAACAAAACCCATTGTGTTCAGGTCTAGGCTTCTCAGTGCAAGAGGTATGCTACTGGAGAGATTCAGACAACGGAGGCACTTAGACATCTCATACAAAGAAAGGCTGAGAGAGCATTAACTGAAGCCTAGAAAAGGCTTGCAGAGGACCTTACTAATGTATATAAATCGTACATACAAATGTGTATAAACCTGAAGAAAACTTAGAAAGAACATGGAGCCAGGTTCTTTACAGTGTTGACCAGTGACAGGACCAGAGGCAATGGATATAAATTGGAACAGAGGAGGTGCTCTCTGAACATCAAGAAACATTTACTGTGAGAGTGACTAAGCAGCCCAGAGAGGTTGTAAAGTTGCTATCATTGGAGATACTCAAAAAACCATCTAGACACAGACCTACGCAACCAGCTTTAGGTGACTCTGCTTGAGCAAAGGGGCTGAATACTATAAACCCCCAAAGTTCTCCTCTAACCTCACCCATTCACAAAAAAGGAGAGCCTGCACAGATACTCAATACTCACATCTTTTAATATCAGCTGTCTGAAAGCTACAACAGCCACAGCAAGACTATGGTCTTTCCACAGACATTGTTCAAAAAATTTGACATTTCAGCCTACTTACAGTAAGCTCCTCTATTTTTATAAAAGATCAGAACTTCTCTTAATAGGTTGCCTCTCCACACTAGGAGAAGCATCCTGGTTAAGCATGCAGAGAATAATGATGCAATTACACTGAAGTACCTCAGTTTCAGTGACATCTTAGTACTTTCAGTAGGAAAGGAAGATTAGACAGCAAGGCATAGATCTTAAGCTATTGGCTCTTCAAAACAGGCTCTCTGAAATATTTTGTTCTTCTGCAGATCAAAATACATACTTTTCTAACCACTTAACTCTTTTACATTTATAGTTCCTGACACTCAGTAAGATCACGAAGTTCATGAAGCATAATGGTAGGGCATGCATCTAATACAGAGATTAGAGAAAATGGACTCAAAAGAACATTTGACCAAGGTCAAACAAGTGATGAGAATCCTTCTGTCATGCAGTCCCCAAAATTTCTCCCTTATACTCTGAGATTGATGGCAGATAAATTGAAAACATGTAAATACAATACAGATTCTGTACAGCGAATAGCCTCATTTTCATAGGTCAAAGCTGAGGGATCACAGAGGTTCCTTCTGTATCAAGGATTCTATTTATTTCAGAATTTTTCCCATTTATTATTAGAATTTTTCCTCAGGATCATTTATGCTGAATTTGCTACTAAGTTTCTCACTTAACAACAGTAATATTTCACATAAATTACATGCAATATATCCTCAGTCCCTCCAGCTCAGCTATTTTTTTTTTCTGAAAGTCCAAGGCTGCCTTTCTCTACAGACTCATACTTTGAAATACAAACAGCTGCTGTAGTTTTTTTCCTCCCCATAAGGAACAACTGTTTGCTTTTGGAGCTTGATTTCCCATCCTGATTCTGCTACACATACTGCCAATGATATCAGTGCTCTCCCTGTAACAGCTGCCTTGTCATGTGCAAGTCTGCTTTGGGAGAATAGAGGCAGAGACAAATGTTGCATCAAAAGCAGCCATCAACCGGTAGAATTTGCCAAATAAATTATTTGCAAAATTCTAATGTAGGATATTTCTATGATTTTAATACTTGTAAGATTCTATCACCCACTAAATTAAAATATTTTACTTCAATAAGACAGAACAGGTCTGACACATACATTTCACAGGAAACATTATCATTTCACTGATAATTTTTCACAGTACAGCTATAAAGAAGGAACACACTTAAGATTTGAAAGTGACCCAGTAATGAATTTCCTCCTTCTCACTTCATTCTAGTTACTCTTTCATTAAAGGTAAGGGGGGAAAACCCCACTCCCACCTCCCTAGAGAGGTATCTGGTTACATTTGGAGTGGTTACAACATTTCAGTTTGGGTCTTCTTACAAAACACAAAGAAAACACAAACAAATAAAAAACTATGAACCAGGGAGGAGAAAGAAGAAAATCTTTTCTTACTTTCAATGTGAGAACTCAGGAGTTTAAATACCCTTAACAAGGCTTGGGTGCAATTCATCCCTGTACCAAGGGTTAAGTCACCTCTTAGGATTGCTAGAAGGAAGGGAGGTTCAAATTCAAGATCTACGGAATATGCAAGTGTTGAATGCACTCCATCACTGCTGCCAAAACTATTCCATTTTTCTCAAGTAACCTCTTCCTTGAAGAGGATGCTAAACAGAAACCCATCAAGTACTTCTACCTTGCTCTTCGTGTCATTGCTAAGCATTTTATAGAAACAGCAAGGAGTCTGGCAGGCTCCATCTTTGTGGTAGACAGACTCTGCAGACAGCAAAACCAGAAAAACCTCTGCTGTCAATCTCTATCTGGTACCATTCTCATAAATGGGCCATACGACAGTTCACATTACTGTTGGATGGATTCTTGTTACCCCAGCTCTTGTGTAAAGATCATCCTTGTGTCTCTATCAGAAGAAGCTTGACATTAAAATACATTTTTCTGTTTCTACATGTTATGCAGTAAAATAAGCTGCAAGTTTCCATGTTGATAAGAAAATACTTAAGTACTTGCATGATTCTTCTGCAACAAATAAATTAATGCTAGGATTTAAGCAGATAAAAATGCTATTCTCATCCATCATTCATTTCATCCCACTATGGACACAAATATTATGCATAAAAATAATCTAAACATAGAATTTGGGCTGGTTTATTTTTCACTATATGGTGTCAGGTATACCCAAAGTTATTCTCAGTGATGTTCTACAGGTGAGGATTATTACCAGGTGGCATAAACAATTTTGTGTGGCTTTTTTTAGTTAAGGATCACAAGAAGTTTTTCTTAAACCCATGACTTATTCACAGTGCTATTTAGTTTCATCATTTCTCAGCTTTACGCTTATATTTGAAAACTAAGGAGTTGTTTCTACTTGTATTAAAGCCATGATTAAAGTTCAATACAGTTTAACATCTCTCTCAGATGAGATGTTTTTGATATTTTCTAGGGGCTTTATGCATAAGGATAGATTTTAAAAAGAAAATCAAGGTAAATTATAGATAGTTAAAAGAACTAACAATAATCAAACCTACAACAAAACAAAAAAAGTCTAATTATTGTTCTAATTAACCCCCCCCCAAAAAAAACCCCTGACACCCCACCCCAAATTCTAAACCTTTATAATCTTTATTTAGCCTATTAAAGCAGACTAATCAAAAATTATCAATGATTACATGCTATCAAGACATTATCAGCTACTTCATTTTGCCTGGACACTACCACTTCCAGATCTGGCATTTAACTGGGAGTGTCAGTAACAAGACCAGGACACCTGCTACAGGCTAGGAATTCTTTTGGACAGAAACCACCTCTTGCTCATAGAGCACACAGCATGCAGAGCAAACGTTCCTCACTGTCCACAGCCAGATTAACCTAAAATAAAATGATGTCATCACTGTCCAAAAACACTTGCTGCACACGTAGAAAAAAAAATCTGTGCACACAGTTACCTTTTTATTTGTCAGTGAAATATCACCTTCCCAACTTGCAGAGCCCTAAAATCCAGTGTTCAACACATGTCAATGGAAGTCACGTCTTGACTGAGCCCTTCCATTCAAGGTTTAGAGTGTGCCCACCCTGAAAAACTGCATCTGGACATCAAACACAGTATTCCTGCCAAACACTAAGCAGAAATTCATAAGACCGAAGTGGAAAACATCCAGTATTAATGACTCAATTCATGGAGCTGATTTCAGGAGATGATTCATTACTAACCTATAAATTTCACTAATTGGAAACCCCTCTCACTGCTCACTTGAGAGGAAAAAGAAAAATTAAGACAATTCCTGCATGCTGGTCAAAAACCCCAAATAAGGCAACCATTAATTAAGTTTTTGGCGCAGACACCCCTCAATTACATCTACACAACCAAAAGAGCAGCAATACATATATAAACGTGTATACACACACAAACACAACAGAACAAAGACTGAGTATTTGTAGGGGGGAAAAAAGTTATTAATTGTTTTATTTCCTTAAAAAGCCCCAGAAAATAATATGAATTCTAAAGAAAGCTTTAGAGGATGTAGCAGTAAGGGTATTTAGTAAATCTAAGTAATTACATATTTGGTATACTGCAATATAAGATAATTCCTAAAAACAAGCAAACAAAACTGCTAGGATTTCCCAGTGCATTACCAAGTCAAAAGACAGTTCTGAACAAGTCACTCCTGGTTTTGCGAAAAAAGGAGGGTGAGACTGAATGTGTTTGATACTAAAAGCTTTGTTTATAGTGTTGCTACAGTCCTAGTCCAGACTAGTTAATTAGTTACAAAGCAGCCAGTTCAAATGAGGGTATTTCAGACTTGACTCTACCTGCCTCCTTGACTCTTGCCAAACTCCACCCCTCCATGCACTCGCCAGCAGACCAGGATAATTGACCCAGCTTGTAGCCATGACCCCTAATTCAAAGGGCATTTGCCTCACAGAAGCTCTGCCCTCTAAGTTACTCTTCAGATCATTTTTTAATGCTCTGCAGTCACTAGAGAAGGAATCTTTCATTAAAAAAAAAAAAAGGCAAAAAAAAAAAAAAAAAAAAAGCTAACAACCCATGAACCCATGAGTCTGGGTCATAGCAAGAGACCTGTAATGTGGGTTAACATCTGTCCAAATTGTGAAAGTAATTGCAGCTTCTCCTGTAAATCTTCTCCATTCCTTCCCTGTGGGACCTGAAATATGCACCTCTAGACAGAACTCTCCTCTGAGTGTACTGGGGGATTTCAGCTTTGCCATACCTTCTAGGAAAAAAAAAAAAACAAAACAAAACAAAATCCAATAGTGTTATATAATCCTTTTTCAAGAACCTAAGTCCTATTAAAACACTGAATCCTGACCAAAAAAAAAAAAAAAAAAAAAAAAAAGTGTCCCTAAAGTATGCCAGTGCTAAAAACCCCCTGCCGCCACAAGGAGTTAGGTCTAATTATTTCTTTGAGGAACCAAGAATTAGTGACAGCAACACAGTCCTCCTTTAGCTACTGGCTGGAATTGTCACCTATGACTGCACATGCAGAGAACAGCAAGCCATGAAGAGCAGAACCTGAAAAAGAACATTTAGCATTTCATTTCCTATTTCCCATATATTTGTAAATTTAGAGCATTTAGCATTCCTGAGGTAATTGTGGGTTTTTTTCTGAAGAAGTTTAGAAATGCTTCATCTTGGTGTGGGTTCCTCCCACAACTCACATTAGACAAAAATAGACTCAAGACCTGTAATGTGAACTGGAGAATACTCACAACTGGGAACCCATAGCTTTACCAGTAGTTTTCCCAGGATATTTTAAAGTGCAAGGAATAAACACGTAAATCCATGCAACAGCTACAATGAAGTGGATCTGCCAGCTCTAGAAATCCCATCTTGTACAAGTTTAAAATTCTCACTTACCTTCAAGCTACAGTGTACTTTGATGTTTCTAAAAATGGTGAGAAATAGGATAAAGGTCCTGGCAAAGGTCAGATGTCACATGTAAAACAAAGAACAAAAGAGAAAGCTTCCTATCCTACCCATATTGGAAGGCCTTTCAAAGTATCCCATGTATACCTCTCAGCAGGTCTTTTTTTTTTTTCCCTTAAAGACCTGAATATCAAGATACAGATCACTGTGCTGAAAACCACTCATTCCAAAAATGAGAGTGCTTGCCAATAAATCACAACTGTTTTACCATATGCCACATCGTTCTGCCAAGTATCACCAGCCTGTTCTACTTCTAAGCAAATTTCATTATAACATAGCTCAGAGCAATGCTCATTAAAAAGTATACTGAAAAATGTCAAGTTGTTTTTATATTAAAAATGGAACTTTGTTTTCCATGAAGATTTCACACTGGTATTTATTGAAAAATCTGGTATTTCTCAGAAAAATCTGAGAAATCTCACCTCTTCAACTCACCACTCATTCCTGACACTAAGATGACAACCCTGTCATCTGCTCCATCATTCACTAATGTTGATTTTTGCTTTGAGGACTCCAATTTCCAGAACCCTGGTGAGACCTCCAATCTAAGCCCACTCATTAATCACCTTCCCTCTTGATGTTATCAAGCAGGGGGGTTCAGGATACAGCCATTTCTTTGAATAACTTTGAATAGGTGTATTCACCCTTATAAATTAGAGGCTCACAACAGTCAGCTCCAAGAGTGTTCTAGGAAATCAAGAAGCCCTTTGAGCTTTTTCACAAGCATGTAAAACTCAGCAGAAGGTTTTCCATATAACAGCTGACAAGACTGATCTATAACTGATGAACTAGCCAGAAACTAGTCCAAATGCTGACCTGATTTAAACTCTGATCTCACTGGACTCATGGGGCTTGGAGAGTATGCAAATCAACCCAAAATCTGTCTTTAGAATCTCTTTGATTTATCCTGCCCAGAAATAGATCAATCTGTAGTGTTTTCACATTTTAGCTTGATGATTCATTGATAAAACTATCCCAGGCTAAAAAAAAAATAAAATACAGTCTTTTCATTAGAAAAAATCATTATTTTTTCCACTTACTCAATTATTTCTCCCATTTACTCACATCCAATATTTCTCATGGCCAACAGTCAATCAAGAAACATCCCTCCTTCCTGGCACCATTAAAATTTAGTGGATGTTAAAAACTACTTATACAAAGTAAAATTCTCAAATTTCAAGACTTTCAAAAAAACAGTGGTCACTTTCAATTGTGGCTTACAGCATATGAATCACAGTACAGGAGTCACATGTCACAGTAGTTTTCTCCTAAAAAATAAATCACATTTTTTACCAGATGGCAAACTATGATTTAAGGGTTCTACATGCTTTGGTCTACATGTTATAATACACTTCTAGCTGCTGGCTAGTGGTTACTGCCTGCAACTGTTCATCCAGAAAAAACATGAAAAAAATTAAACACCACAGTAGAAACTCTGTAAAACCAAATAGTTTCAGGGTCACCAGGATTATGTAACTTTAATGTAATTTTTATGAATAGATGAGATTTCTTGTATTTCTTTTCCACTGTATATTTCCCATACATGTTCTTATATGCTCCTCCCCAACAGTTGGAAATTTCTAAAAGCCTTTCATTCTAGGGCTACAATTTGTTATTCCCAGGCATTTTCAGTATTGCTGGCCCCTTCTTGTGTAGTTTTAGTTCCGTTACTCAAAGGTGAACCAAAACTATTACCATTCTTGTTTAAAATAATATATTTACATTAATAAGGGCTTTAGGGACAAAAAAACCTTCAACCTGCCATTCAGTATTTCTGTCCATCCACATCGTTTTTTCCAACCCATCAGTCCCAAGAATGTGCCTATGGAGAACAATACTTAAAACAGCTCTTTTGCCCTCTGCTGCTGAATAAGCAAAGCAAATAATTTTAGTATTATTACACTGAAGTTTCATTCTGAATTGTATTGAAACACTCCAGAAATGCAAATGAGGTTGCTTAGCCCATGACAGTTTTTTTTTTTTTTGGTAACGCTTTCTTCTCATTCGTCTTATAAATACCTCAGCCCTACTCTGACTTTGCACTTGGAATTAGTTATAAGAATGAATCCTCTTTATAATAGTACATAGTGGAAGGAAAATTGCTAAGACCCTATTTCACTGTGCCTGTTAAGTTCCTCCAAAACTTTCCAGAAATTAATTAATTGGACCAGAGTCTCCAATATTTCAAAGAAACAGTAAGTGCTAAGCACTTTAGATCTAGATCAAGTGCCTTTTCGTTCTTGCTTATTTCTACAAAGAGGTTATACTCTCATAACCAGTAAGATTCTCCCAATACCTGGGGAGATTTTAGAGCCCTAGTATTGTCAGTTATAATTGTGTCTTTGGCAACACAGGTTCTCCAGTATTCCCCATAAGGGGCAATGCATTGTTGGGCTGTTTCTAAACAGGGTTAGGCACAACATGGCTTAATCCAGAAGTTTTAATAAAACAGTTTGCAGATCTGGGAATACATTCATTACTCTTATGATGCACAGAAGGCTTTAATAGCGCAGCAAAATAGTAACGGCTGAACTAAAGCAGGGAACCCTGTTTGCCTTTTCCTCCCATCTCTATTGTGGATCATTACTAAACCAACCTGGAAGTTCCTAGATAGCATTACAGGTCAGTAGCTCAGATCTGAAGCACTCTGATGCAGTATAATTTGTTTGTATGTCTGCAACACATATTAATGCTGGCATCAATTTCTGCATCGCCCTTCAAAAGGCTAGCCAAATAAACTGATTTTGGGGAATGAGAGTGTTGTTTCCACTGTACAAGTATAGGAATGGAAACAAAGGGAAGGTTGATGACTTGCCCCAAAGCACAATAAATCTGTGTCAGAATGCAGACACAAGAGCAATTGGCAAATTTTAGTCTTGCACTAGAAATAATAGTAAAATACAAGTTTTTCATGCCTTTTTAGTAACCAGATAACTTTCTTCCTAACAGTCACCCAGCATGAAGAAATTGAGCCAGGTGGTGCTGGAGGTCAGAGTACAGCACTGCATACATGCAAAGGTGCACACTTTTTAACTCCTAGTCCAAGGGAAATGGCCAAGTCCTTCCTTTCGAATGGCATAGTTTGAGTTACTATTTAAATTGCCACACCTGTTCTGCACCAGTGTCCCACAGCCTATCAATAATTAATATCAGGCAAAAATTGCAGCCAGAGTTTTAATCGGGATTTCCTCCCAGGCTAAGGCCCCATTCCCCACAGCCTGCCCTGTCCCTAGTGGTAACTTCTCCTGACTTTAATTGAGCTGAGAGCAGCATCAGGCAGATTTACAAGAACGCAGGTTTATACAGCAAGACTTACTGCAATTATTTTGAGTGAAACATGCAGAGACCAGGTGACTTTGAGCATTTTATCAAAGTGAAGGATTAAGGGGCTAACAGCCCAGGGCTGTAGCCAGATGGGATGGACAGGCACTGTGGGAACTTGCTTTGCAACATTCTTCCAACTGTTTTAATGAAAAGGTAAATCCTATTTAGCTTTCCGATGCCAGACCTTGAGTCACTGTTAATCAAATCTAGTTTTCCAAGGGAAATTTTAAAGATGCTTTACATGAACAAATTCTACAATTAGAGACTTATAAACACATCATCAAACAGCTCTTTAAGAAGAATGCAAAAAACCCAGACTTTTGTCAATGTTTCAGTCAGATGCTAATTAAGGAAGTATTCAAATGCCTGTCTTCAAGGATCACTCTTGAAAGAATATGGATTAATTCTAGAAGAAAGAGAAGATTCTACCCTTGTTCTCTAAGTGCTGTACTGGTAAGTGAGGAACACTGCACTGAGAGCTGATGTGAGCCGTCTGCTAGTCACAGATTGTATTCTCCACCATGTTTGAGTAAAACCAGTGCACTGCAGCTGGATCACATCCTACTCATGCCTTGGAGTGGCTACCTAGAAGAGACTAGGCTAGACAGAGTTAAGAGAATAAAGTGGGTATTTATTAAAGGCCTTCAACAGGTACACTTGGGCAGTGTAAAAGTCTGGCAGGGGCCACACCCAAGATGGACAATAGTCCCAAGTTTTTCAGACACATATAAATTTGGTCTATTTGCATATCGGGTTAATTCTCAAATTACAGCTTCAGGTAATGAAGTCATATTCTCCCAGTTCACTTCTCTCCAATTCACTTTTGTTATAGTTTTTGGGGCCTGAGGCTGTGGTGTGTCCTTGTATCAAAGGCCCAGAGGGATTGTTTTGTCTGAACAAAATGTGAAGACAGTAGCTAACACTTGATATGGAATTTAGATCTACGAACTAATGCAGTATAGGATTTGAAAAATAGAAAAGCTAAAATCTTAAGGCATCACTACCAACAGCAATAAGGACACTGAAGAAGTTAAGGACCACCAGCGATTTCTGCCTCTTGTGAGAAGAACTCCAGGCAAATTGTTCCCTCTCCGGCAAATTTGAAAGTTAATGAATCATTAACATTCCCTGCAGGTAAACTTTGCAATTTCCAATTATGTCAACTTATTTTCAGATTATGAGTACTATGTACACTTATGAGTGTGTATTTGTTAAGTACAGGGAGCATTATTTCTCTGGTATTTATTTGTCTACTGTGGTTTGGAAAAGCCCATCATTTACTCCAGCAAAAAGAAAAATAGAGTTGGCTTGCAGCATTGACACCTTGAGCCACTTTTAGTAAATTCAGCAAGGTTGGAAGAAACACAGCATTGCCTATCAAAAATATTTTTTTCAAAATAAGTGAATCCACAAAAACTTAAACCTAAACTAAGCACAGCGCTAAATGATTCATTTGGTACTTTTAGCAGATATTCTTAGAATAGCCTTATCTGATTTACCTTTACATCAGAAGAAAAAAGCCCAAGAGCTGCCTAACTTTTAGCATTTGGAACTACCTATTGGCAGAAAAAAAAAACCAAAAACTTTGATAATATTGAACAGCCTGGGCTGCACAGAGGGTCAACCTATTTCCAGACCACATTTAGAGGTGATAACAACACAAAAATCCCCCAGTTTGAACTAGAGAAAATTATGTATGCAGTATACAAGCACAAGATTACCCTGTTGCAAAGAGTCACAGAAGTATTTTTGAAGGGTGAATGTCAAACAATTTTACCTTAAATTTACTAGTACAAGCTTTGAAAACACAATGTAAAGGGAAAGACAATAAACACCATTTAGACTAAACAACTAAAGAAAAAACATTTTTAGAGAAGATGCAACTACAAACTTAAGCAAGAGGCTGGGGTTAACTCTCAAGTTCTCTGCTTATCACACTGACCTACAGGTTGGCCTGATTTAGTTGAAGTTGCTTCAAGCAGAGATTTGGACTGGCTGACCTTTCAGCACCACTGCTGCTTTAAAGGAGGGACAGAACTCTTCATTCTGCAGTCAGAAATCCTTCACCTCAACCAATCTTTTCAATGCTTTAAAACAATACTGTAATATTATGTGGCAGAGGAAACTTGCCTTTTATGTTGGAAACAGGAAATTACATAGGACACAGAAGTCTCCATCTATTTTCATAGCTTCGGCAATTTTTCCTGTTCTCTTGTACTTCTCTATGTAGACAGAAAGACCCCACAGTAACGTGGAAAACTCATGGATTTCATTCTGTTTCAGGTCAGGACTCTGCCAAGAATCAGATCCTCTCCAAAACTTCCCACAAGAAGGACTCCACAGGGAATATAAAATGGATTTTTTAAAAAGATTTTGCCTGGAATGCTGTATCCAGTTATGGGGCCCCAAACACAAGAAGGACATGAACCTGCTCGAGTGAGTCCAAAGCAGGACACCAAAAAGATCAGAGAGCTGGAGCACCTGTCCTATGAGGAAAGGCTGAGAGAGTTGGGGTTGTTCAGCCCAGAGAAGAGAAGACTTCAGGGAGACCTTCCAGTACCTAAACAGAGCCTAGAAAAAATCCTCGAGAAGGATTTTTTACAACAGCATGTATTGATGGGACAAGGGGGAATGGCATAAATTGAAAGGGAGTAGGTCTAAATGATATATTAGGAAGAAATTCTTCATTACTAGATTGGTAAGACCCTGGTTCTGTTACTCCAGAGACTTGGATGCTCCATTTCTGGAGGTGTTCAAGACCAGGATGAGTAACCTAGATGAATAGAAGGTGCTCCTTCCCATGGCAGGGGGCTTGGACCTGGGTGATCTTTAAAGTCTCTTCTAACCCAGACCATTCTATAATTAGATGAATTACTTATTCACCCTTTCCTGGCATTTTTTCCACCCCCATTTTTACTTAAGTGTAACAGCTGCGACTCCCAGAGAAATTGCTTCCTGGCAATAAATTGCATATTGCTTGAATTTATTTACAAGTTAACTTTACTGGATAATCTACTTGGAGAGGATTTTTTGAGGGCATTATCTGCATGCAAACTCTTCAATCAGTCAAGTTAGTACATACAAAAAAGAAATATATATCTATACAGATATATATGTAAAGTGTAGTAATTTGACTATGGCAAAAAATAGTATGCTCATCATCATGAAGGTAACATGAATCTCTTAAAAATCTTTAAGATGAATCATCAACTTAAAAATTATTTAATACCCCATTCTTTGTTGCTGGAGAACTTAAATATATATGTATTCTTAGAGAAAGAATTAAAAGCCCCCAACCAATTCTTACCACTGAAGTAAATTAAGCCTTACAACAATATGCACAGTAGGTTAAGTAAGTTAGTGCAAAATACCATTTATGAATACACCAAAAATTGCAAGGGGTGCTACCTGAGGGCAAAGGATAAGGTATAACAAGTGCAAACTTCCTCAAGTTCCCTTGCATTTCGTCAAACACATCCTGAACACAGCCCAGGTTTTGGGGTTTTAGGTACTGTTACGTACGAAAGGAAAGCAGGCATGAAAGCATAGGAAAAGCTGCTGTTTGATCACATCAGTTGTGTTTTGTGCTCACCCTGAAAATCTAAATGCCTTCAGACTACCTTATCAACTATAAGAAAATGGGCAGTAGGCAAAAGATGTTAGGTTGCAGATACAAATACATAATTATGTCTCAGATTACCCTTGAGAAAAATGCCTATTCTGAAAGACATTGAAATCAGCAAAATGTAAACCCCTTCACTCCAAGCATTTCAAAATTTCCAGCTACAGGCCACTGTTTCATAAAATTTGTACTTGCACACAGACATATTGGAATTCTTAATTCTATTACACCTTAATATTTTTAAATGTGCAGCTTCATTCATTGGTTCTACTGATAAAAGGCTTGTTTTAGGACTGGAGCATACAACCCATTTAGACCAGTGCTGGCAAGGGCTAGTCTCTAATGGTCCCCTCTTTCATCCTGCACAGAATTCTGTTCAGCTGGCTTACATGGCATAAAACATCATAAGGAAGACGACTGAAATTACTTTTGAGACATTTCTGTAAAAAGCCCATCCAATTTCCTCAAGAGCATTACAGCACCATATTTTATCTATCCTGTGTGAGAAGGCTAACAAATACTATGCACCCTCCACAAGTTCATATATCAGAGTACTTTATTCCCCAAGCCTGGTAAGAATTCCTAGACAGTAAAAGAAGGGGGGCAGCAGCAGGAGATCAAGGGGAAGTGAAGCAATCACTGCAGCCAAATTTATATGGTAGGGAGCATTGGAAGGAAGTAATTCCCTCGTGAACTTGAGTGACAGAGTGTCAGGGACCTGAACTCCACAGGAATCCAGCAGTTCTACCATGTTTGTCTGTCATGACATACTTTAATCTACCATTTTTCTGAGAGAAAATACAAGTAGGCTTGAACTCCTTCCACCATTTGCACACCCACATAAAGAAAAATACACTAGAGATGTGTTTTTCTTTCTTTTGCTTTATTATTGCAAAAGATTATTTCTAGCTCTTTCATACTGGCTCTGTGAATTTTAAATGAAACACAGAAACATAACATGGCTCTGGGAACACGGGTATGAAGTATTAGAAAAATGAAGGATGTGAAGGCAATATTGTTTATTTCCTGTTCATTATAATTATTTTTTTTTTGTCTATTTCTTACCCTTCCAGTTCAGGTAAGTGTACATTATGGCACCTACTGGAAATTATGGTCTTCCCAGAGCTGACAGAAGTAACATATATAGCAGTTTTACTCTAAGAGTTACCATATTTTTGGATATCCTCCAACCACAGTATTGGAGGAATAATACAAAGACAGACTGATTTCCAAACAGTCAGTTAAAAAAACTAAGTCAAATTTTCTTCCCATTTTTGTAACTTCGTTATAAATGTTCCTGGCACACCTGCGTGCATGAAGAAGAAACAATACACCCTCCAGCATTTCTGTTTATTTACAAAATATTTTTACTGCTAAATCAAAGACAAAATTTAGCATCCAACTGAAAAAAATCCCTAAGGTTGATAATCATGTGGAATGCAACAGATGTATTTGTCTTTGTAATATTACATAAAAAGTTTAGAATTATCCAAAATCTTTTTAAAAGCATAAACATATTTGATGATAAAACATTTTGCAAGTGCATTTCAGGTTTTTACACACTATTTTTGCCAATAAAAACCAAACAGACTAATTTTTCTAGGCTGCTCATATAATTTCTGAAAAATATGTAAAAAAAAATCTAGTAATCCTTTCGGCACCACTTAAAAAAACCCCCACTGAATACTCAATTAACCTTAGACAGTAATTTCTGATATTCCCTTTGACCCGATGTATCCCCATATACATTATTCACACCAATTTTCACTGAATAGCCACTAAGCAGAATTTTCCATATAGAATTCATAACAAAAAGAATCCACCAGCATATTCTCTAAGAGTGTAACATTGTTAAATAGCTTCAAATACTTATTTTTCAAACACGTATCAAGTGATAATATTCATATATTACATGGCTCTTCTCCATAGAAATGTGTATGTCCAGAAACCAACTGCTTTCCTTCATTAAATCCGCATTGCAATTTCAAAAAACGTCAGTTACGAACAAGACGAAATCACCTATTTTTAAGAACATAAGCTGGAGAGCACTACACATGTAAATGAGGAACAGAAAACTGGCCTGACTGCTGAAAACACAGACAACTGTGTCAAAATGAAAATTGCAGCAGCATGAGCTGCATAACACATCACAACATCATTTAAACCCATACAAACATCTCACAAAATGAGCTGCAGGGTCTCTCAGGTCAGCACAGTGCTCACCTGGCACTGGCTAAATCTGGGGCTTCACACATTTTCACGTTTCTGCACCATTCTTTATAACACAGAATGGCTGGCTCGCAATCATTTAAAGCAGTTTTATCGTAAGGTACCCAAATACTAGCAACTAATTGCAGTAGTGAATTTTGAAACAAAATTCCATCAAAGCCTGAAGCCATTAAATGCCAGAGAACAATTGAGAGTCAATATCATTTAAGATGCATATGAAAGCAGGATGAGCACAGGCAAACCAAACCTCAGATTAGGAAGAAAATTCAAAAGGCTAAATGCACAAGATAGGTAATGCATGCAGCTGGTCTTCAGTTAATTCCCTTCAAAACCTTATTTGTGCTTAACCTGCAGCAATGCTGAAGGGAAAGGGACTACTATAAAAAGGCAAGGTTAAAATGCAAGAATGAGCAAAGATTCTTGCAAAAATGCAAGAATGAACAATTGCCCAACAGGTCATTGTCATTGTGCAGCTGAGCAACACCTTGTGTCCTAGGAAACAGCAAGATATTCCAAACAACTTCATGTCTCTTCCTCAAGTTATAATTCAGCACCACTAACCACTAATCATTGCTCATCTGTTGAAGACTTTAGGTCCACAAGGTTTTTGTCATATTTAGCAAGGTTTCCCCTTAGCCACTTCTCTTCTTATGCCTTTCCTGTCCTCTCAGTAAGAGACTTATTTCTCTCCATTTTATAATACGTAAATACAGCAATACAGCCCTCTCCACACATAAATCAGGAACAACCTGAAAAGTCCAGCAAGGTAAAGTACAGGAAACACAGGAAAAGGTAGTTTTTCATCTCCTTCTTCTACTATCAGCCTGTATTTAGACATACCATGAAAGGTGCATTCAGAATCTCTACTACTGCCCAATCTCCTTGAGCTCTGTTCATCTAACCACACATAAAAAAAAAAAAAAAAAAAAAAAAAAAAAAAAAAAAAAAAAAAAAGATAGAATAAATAGGAACAAAATTAAGCAGACCGGGAAAGACTGAATTGGGTAGAGAATATATACTGAGAAGACAAAGGAAAAAAAATCACTGAGAACTGAAACCAAGAAAGAGAGACAAGAATAAAGGAGGGACTGGAAGACAGAACACGAGAAACGCTACGCACATATACATTGGGCATCTCTTACAAGAAGGCTGTTGCTATGCTACTTGGTGCTATGGCACTCTTCAAAATAAGATCCAATTGAACATATTGGTTTCAGAGAACTGAATGTGCAACATTACACTTGAAAGCATTTGCATTTCTATTAATTTTTAAACAAGTTATTACCAGCACATTCATTGTCCAAACACTCTAAAAGGGAAACTCAGAACTGACGGCAGATGCCTTACACAAAAAACAACTCTGGAGTGGATTTTCCCCCACCTCCTCTTTCACAAACAGGCAATCAAATTTTACTACCAAAATAAAGAATAAAAGTGTTTTTTTCTTCCTACTACCAACATTACCTTAGCCTTCAGCTAAAGTTTCTTTTTACCAATCAAAGCCACATACACTGAAGATTCTCCCTGATTAGTTTGGCTGGTTTTTTGCAGAGTGGAACAAAGATGTTTGATGGCAACAAAGATCTGATAAAACAGAGAAGTGCAGATTAAAATATTGGATTCCAGCTAGTTTACATAAATAGGGGATCAGGTTGACTTCAGGGACCGTGTGCTAAAGATTTTCAAGACCACTACAAAAAATAACATTGCATTTTGTGTGCATGTGTGAGTATATATATATATATATATATATATAATCTCGTGAGTTTCAAACTAGAAATAAAGAAACACTTGCAACTGCCCTTACAAGGTACTTTGAGCATTCATTTTAAATCTAATTTCATATAGATTTCTCCAAGGGTTAATCTAAACACACTTTTAACATGTCTACTGCACTTTCTCAGCTGATCCATATCCCAAGGGCCCAAGTTCAGACAACAGGACCCAAGAAAATAAAAGTTCATTTCTTCACTTAAACATGCCTTTCCAAAACAGTGAACACAAGACATGTTTGGTGTTTCCTTTCTCAGAGGGAAAGTGAAACTTACCAAGATAACCAAAATCGACATCATGACCGTAAACCAAAAAACAAAGTTTTGTCCTTGTCCAGCAACAAAAGTGCTTCAAACAAGAGAGCAGTTCTTCTCCCTTGTCTCCTTTTACACTGCACTGCATCATTCATTTGCTAACCTAGCAATTAGTTTTTCAGGCCTTCTGGCAACATGATGTAAGCAGTGCCAAAAAAAAAAAAAAAAAAAAAAAATTCCAAAGACCCTGAAGGGTAATTGAAGAACAAAAGCAATGAAATACACACACAGAAAAAATAAATACCAAGACTGAAGATGGTTGTCAAAATTTCTGAGAAACAACAGAGAAACATTTCCAAATGGTGAGCCAGTAATACAGTAACAGAATCTCCAAATGATTGCTCCCAAAAGTTTTTAAATTTCTAAATTACTAATTATGTTTTCATTAATAAAGGTCAGAGTACTTAACTATCCTGTATGACATTATGGTATTCTTTAAATGAACAAATTCCCACCCTTTTCTATGAAGTTCTTGTACAAAATCCACTATAGCCCTGAAATAAGGCAGCAATTTCATAGGAGTGGTTTTATAGGAGCATGTTTTGCATAGTAACTGAGGCTTGAATTAAGTATTCAGAATAGTACTTCATATTCTCCCCACATTAACTAGCTTTGCACCTAATAAAGCAAATAGCTCTAGTGATTTCAGGAAATCTAGGGCCTGTTATGGCAACTGGACTTTTTTCCCTTCCCTTTGCTCCAGTTTCACTGTTAAATCAATGCTGAATTATAAGTATGTATGCCAATATCTAAAAATCCCACCAGGAATGCCAAGGATACTTTAACCTGCACAGTGATTCTTATAAATATAGACATTTTCTATTTTAAAAGCATATTTTCTATATTGCTTTCCTATAATACCTGAAGAATTTTTAGCACACTCAAGGGAGCTACAACAGAATACCCATTCTAATAAATTTTCCTCTGTGTGATACTCGTAAAAATCAGGATCTAAATTGACAAAAAATAAGCTTTTGGTATATTCCCTTGCACTAAATTTACTAAAAAATTCCCACCTTTTAAAACCAGAATACTCTCTCTCTCACCTTCCCTAACTTGGACAGACTTATTTTTGGAGCCTTCTTTTTCAGTTATTACTCCATAAAGTTTAAGACCTGCAAATCTGAGAGCTCAGACTCAGGAGGTCACTTAGAGACCCTCACTTCTAAGTCTGTATCAATCTTTAGTTTAAACTTAAGCAAGGGAAATCGTTCCTACTTCATTCTCCAGAGAAGGGGTTGCAAAGGAGACACTGCAAGGAACTGCACATCCTTACAGGTGGGAAAGGCTTTAAGTAGCACAAATGAGTTTTATGACACTAAAAGAACTCTCTGTTCTCAATTCCTCAGTTACTTTTTTTCTTCATATTATCACTGTTGCTTTACTCTTCTTGACCTTTCCAAAAACTTCCTTTTGGAGAAAAGGAAGAACCACCTTTTAAATCAGCTGATCCCTTCAAAAACATGAATACTAATACCACTTGCAGTACTTTGCACTGAGTCTTTGCCACCTCATGTTTATATTTATTTCAATTTTAAAACTTGCAGATGACAGCATTTACTGATTGCTAGTATTCCATGAGGTTAGTCTTCATTACAGTAGTCCTAGCGACTACTATTATAAACATATTTTTCCTAATTCTGTGTGGTAGATACCATCTACAATGTTCTTCTTTCATGTCTTTTCCATGTGATACACAGGAATCTTAGGTTTTGATTTATTATTGTAGATTTTAAGTTTCCATGAAGACAAAATAAAAAGAAATACATAATTCATAAAATCCTTAAACCTTGCTGCTGAGGCTTACAAGGTTCCAAAATGTTGAGGTCTGGAAATTCTCATGGATTTGAGACCAAATTAAATACCATGAAATCCATGGTTCAAGCCATCCTTCCCTGAGGGGCAGATCATCAGACCCAGGAATCTTATTATGAAAAGATTCACTACACATTTATCTTTTTTTTTTTTTTTCCCCCCTCTTTTTTTTTTTTTTTTTTTTTTTTTTCTCTGGGTACTGATACTGGACATCCCATTGGAAACCGAACATGAAGGCTAGAGACATTTCATCTCTGGCCCAACAAAGACATTCTTAAATTAGAGATCACAGCCTAGAATATGGTATTAAAAATATATAAATATCTGCTGGGAAGGAAACACACACACTGTTTCATGGTTGCAGACATTTGTTGGCAAATAGGTTGACTCAAAGAGACACTTCTAAATTCTTTTTTATTCATTACTATCTTAGCTGGTCATGCAAGCAGCAAATATGCAAAAAGAGGCCGACTTCATGTAGTTACTTTAATTCACTTATCTCCTCTGGGTGGTCTTTATTTTGAGTTTGTATGCACCACAATATTGGCCCAGTTTAAACACCCTGAGTAATACCACACAAGAGTTTCTGGCAAGATTAATGGGAAATGGATTTTTGGAAAACCCTTTAAGCACTTTCTTTGTAAATGGCCACAGGATGCTGAATGGAATAAGAAGCATTTCTCACAAGTCAGCTTTTCTCTGTAGTTTTCACTACTTGAACTTGAATAGAGGTCTAAGATCCTTACATTCCAGAGGTTACATGAGGATTTTGCCTTAGAGTTCACTTTCTGAATAAGGAAAAGACTTCAAAAATAATCATAGAATCATAGAATGGTTTGGGCTGGAAGGGACCTTAAACAACATCCAGTTCCAACTTCCCTGCCATGAACAGGGACACCTTCCACTAGACCAAGTTGTTCAGAGCCCTAGCTAAGCTAGCTTTGAACCCTCCCCCAGGGATGGAGCATCTGCAGCCTCTCTGGGCAACCTGTTCCAGGGTCTCACCAGCCTCACAGTGAAGAATTTCATCCTAATATCCAATCTAAACCTACACTCTCTCAGTCTGAGGCCAATCCCCCTTTTCCTGTCACTACATGCTCTTGTAAATAGTCTCTCCATTAGGAGATCATATTAAAAACATTTAATTCCTAAGGTTCATTTTCAGGTATTTCCTTTTTTTTAAAAAAAAAATAAAACACATAAAAAGCAACTGGCTAAGTTGTAACTATCTCTAAGCAGATGTATTTTACAAAGTTACTTTGCTATGATATTGAACTGTGAAGTTGCTAATCTGCAAGTGTTTTAGGAAAAGCCATACAATTATAGTATCCCCATTGAAAAGCTACGTTTTCAAAATTTCAGCAAGGACATGCTTGCTCTGACATCACACCTACTTCCTAAATGAGCAGGAAAATAAGAAGCAGCATCTCATCTTAGTCCCTACACCTTTATTCTCATTCCACTTTCCTGAGCTCACAAATGATTTTTCACTTCCACTTACTAGTGCCTTTTTTAACAGAGAAAAATGAAAAAAAAAAAGTTTAAATCATGAACATAATTTCCTTCCCCTATTAATTGTCCCAGAAATGTTGTTAAATATTTTGGGATAGATATTTGAGAGAGGAAGCACACTTCTGCTGTCAATCCTCTCACTGGAATCAAGAATGGATTGTGAGCACCAGAAATTTCACTACAGAGTCACAAATCTAGACAAGCAAGAACTGCAGCTCTGTCCTTACAGTTATTAAAAAACCAACAAAAAAAAGTGTAAATCTCACATTCAATAGTGCCTGGAAATCAATTTTAGAACATCCCTCTTATTCAGACACATGGAAAACACTTTTACAGGCAAGAAAAAATGGATTGATTTTTAGGCAAGAATACAGAAATCTGAAAAGCAGCTATGTACTGGAGTGAATCACTAAAGAGCTGAGAGTCTGGTCTCCTGTGGTTTACTGTGATACAAACCTGACCTGAAATTCCCACATCGACTTTTGTCTTCCAGCAGCAGAAGACCATCTCTTGACACCACGCAGTGTTCAATTAGATATATCACATGGTATAGCAAATTAACTACAGAGCGCATTTAACTAACGGCACACAAAACAAACCAAACAACAAAAAAAAGCTTTGTTTTTTGCTTCCACAGCCTTCTGAAAGGTCTTTAAAAATGTAATGCTATCAGACTCACTGATTTCAAAGGAAAATCAGCTAATTTTAGTTTATGCTACATTCAAGAATGCATTTTATGAACTAATGATGGCTTTTACCAGAAGAAAATAAGCAGGCTCACTACCTTGACAGCAAACTTTCATTTGATCATTTTAGCAGAAAATTTCACTCACTGTACCACGTAGCGTGGTATAATTGTCTCACGTGAAATAGCAATGCCAGCTTCTGCTGTGTGGTCCAGGAAGATGAGAATTGGAATTCCATTGCACAATGAGCTACTCCTACTAAAGAAATTTACAGCCTCCTGAGTTATATGTCAATATTGTTGTAAATGTGCATGAGAGACCAGTATTTACTTTAGTCTCAGAATGCTCACACAACAGGGATTTGTAACTCAGAAGAAAAACTCATTGGTGAAAACATTAAGGTGAGGTACAGCTTCCAGAGAAAAATAGGTGTCAAATACATTAATGATGTAACTCCAATTTGGATCATTCTGGAAGACCACAGGGTTCAATAAATTACAAGCTGCACAGGTAATTCATCTTGGCTTGGAGCACCAGTCCCATTACCTCCTGCTAAAGAAAGATTCCTTAAGGCTAACAACATGCTCGTTCTCACCTCCTTCCCCGGTAGCAGAATGCTTACTTACAGGTAGATCATTTTTCACTGGCTTCCAATTTCAGAAATGCATTCAGTGAGCAAAAAAAAAATTGCATTTTGTCTTACATGCTTTGTCATGCAGCAATCAAATAAGCCACTGGCTAACAGTCTCCAAAAGAGCTATAGTCAACAGAAAAATGTTTAAACAGCCAGTCCAGTCATCTTGGCAAGTTTGTAGGCATGTTGAAGAATTATGAGTTATCAGTTGTTTTGACTTATAAATAAAAAAAAATCTCCATTTGCATAAAACTAATTTTGAACTTGTAGTTTAAATCTACTCCCATTACTTTCGAGCAAATACCAGAGTTTCTGTGGTTAAGAAATACAGATCAGAAAGGTCAGGTCTTGGAGGACTTTCAAGGACTTCAACCCTGAACAAGGTTATTAACTCCCATAAAGCCACAGTTTCATAAGCTGCCTAAGCAGATTCAGGAGTGTTTGAGAAGTTGATCTGCCTTCACCACACACTCACAGCATCTCCTTTCCTCCTACAGACACTAATCCTGCTACATGGCAACATAGGCCAATGAAAGGGCTGACCAGGCCAAATAATCATTTAAATAATGATTAAAAATATCCTTTTGGATCTCGACCTGGTTCCAAAGCTTACCTACTTAAGAGGAAGCAGCATGGGTATGCAGCCACTGCACAGGGGGAAGAGGAAAGCATCTCTTGGGCAAGAAGGCCCCAGCTGACAATTATGGTGTTTTTAACTCACAGAGGCAGCCCAATGATAGCAGCAGCTTGGTCACAGTGGCATGGGGTAGTGATTACACGACAGGACAGGGCTACAGGTAAGTTACGGAAACCATTAAACTCTGAATTCAGTGAGCAGCTGTGCCTCACTTCCAAGGGTCAGGTAAGTGATTTTTCTCCCTTTATACAAGTGTCCAGTTTCTGAGATGATGGCCCTCACAGCAAAGCTAGTTTATAGACTTTCTCTGTCTCCTTATTTTACCAGGACAACTGACTGAGAAACCTAGCACTAGGTTATCCAAATGGTCTGCATTAAAGGGATTATTTTTCCACATTTTTCCTAAGCTAATTGCTCACAAGGGTGAACAAAGTAGATGGCATTTATCTTCTTGAGCAGTGTAAAGAGAACCACACCTGCTGACTCTTCAGTAAGGGACAATATGCTAGTTCATGAACACTTGTACAAGAATATAATTTACAATAAAAATTATGTGCTCACAGGCTCCTTTCAACACTAGCTCTAGAATTTATATAAAGATCCCAGGTTATACTGCATTTCTTGACCATCATATTTCTCCTAATTAGAATCTTTTATTATTTTTTTTCAAATCGTTGTAACCAATTTGAAGTCAAGCAGTAACAAAATGGTTATTGGGCTAACTAAAGGAAGCAATGCATTTGCTTCCCCTTTCCCCTCCTCCAAGTCTGTCAGTCCATTTAACATATGTTTAATCTTCTAGTCATCCCTCAAGTACTACAAACCTTTCTATCCTGAATGGTAGCAATTTGAATTCAAAACTAATAACCTTTCCCTTTTTTTATTACTGCCTTCTTTTGTATTCTCTTGTATTTCCTGCTTTTGTCTTCTTCAAGCTAAAACAAGCCTAGCATTAAGAACAAACACTGCTTCATTGCATACATTTATAATTATGAAAAGTTTTAAGCATCTATTTCTGGAGAATGCAGAAATCTGACAAGCTAATAAGAAACCTACACCTCTTCCACAGGTATTACTTTTACCAGCTTCCCCCATCACAACATTTTCAAGCTTTATCACCACAGATTTATAGAAGTACTGTGAAAAGCGCAGAGTTCTACCACATGCTTACCGTCATACAATCACTCATTAAGAAGACTTACAAACTTGTTCAGAGCTGCTTTCAGAACAGCTTTGTTCTCTCAGCTTTCCTCCTGCAAACTCTAAGGTAGCGGATTTTTTCAACAACTAGAAATTAAAGTAACTTTGCCAAACCTCCCTGCTCCAAGATCCCCTCTGTGCAAGTGTGCCTGAAGTTAGTATAGCATCCAGCTCCCTCTGGGTGCTGCTCTGACACTCCCCAACAAACCACTGGATGGAGACAGGAAAGAAGATAGAACAAGAGAAGGATAAAAACCCTCTGTCTCTTTTCTGCAGTGGTTGTAATTCAACTTTACTATTTTGCCTACAACCAAGGCAGGGGTAATAAAGCAATTGCTTTATTGCCTGAAAACGTATTAATCCTGTATGAAGTCACTCAACATTCATATGTGACCTCTTTCTCGAATCCCCAAACTTAAAGAATAAATATTCATACTCAGTCAGATCTAGAAGCAACAGTGAAAAATAAGACTTACAACTGAAACTGGAACACTTAAGTATGTTTAATTGCTTTTTTCTTCCTTCCCCTCAGCTAAACAACATTTAATTAAACCCTATTAAAAGCAGAGTAGGACACTTAAGCAGTCTTCAGCAGCTGGTCATTCAGCCTCAGTCTTCTGGACCTGGCAACAGGTAATAGCTGTGTGGGTTACCTGAGAAACAAAACCATTTAACTAGAGACAGTAAAGGGACAAGTAAGTTCTTAAAACATTATCACAAACTCTTGTTCTGGTCTCTAACTATAACTCATTTCATCTGTGCCTTATCACGCTCACATGGAAATGAGTAAAATATATATTTAAGCACTATAACATGTAGGCACATGTACACACTCACCCTCCTGCAGCACATTTTTGTATATCCCACCTTTGTTCTTTATTTCCTTTTCATACTCCAAGGAATTTATCACCAAAATCTTAACATTGGCTTCAAAACAGAGTAGCAAAAATAACTGAATAAAAATATCTCTTCCATATTAAAATGCATTTTTAAGCACTTCTAAATCTTCAGATCTTCCATCTTTATTAGGCAGATCAGCATTATTCTCATTAAAGCTTCAGGATGTCTTTGAATTTTTCTTGCTTTTTTTCCAAAATGACCAGAATATTTTTCATTGACATGCATTAATTTTCAACATACATTTCATATGTATTAAGCCAAATTTTTCAAGTTGATCAAACATCAACTAGAAATATCAGTTTTTCTGCCTTTTTAAGTCTCAGACAACCCATGGTGTTTCTAAAGCAATCATTTAGAATCTGAGAGCATAGGAAGCTCCAGAATCAGAAGACTGGGTACTGTGGATTCCTCCATCCCTTCTTTTTAAATTAAGGTTATTGGAAAGATCTAAAGAAAACCGTGACACTATAAGAGATACTGCAATGGCTTGAGAACTTGGGGTTTCTTGAGGAAGGGCAGAGAGGGACAGACATGCTATGTCTGGCCTGGAGCTTCATGTTTTAGTTTCTTGGGCTTTTTTTTTTTTTTTTTTTTTTTTTTTTTTAATAATTTCGTTGTCATCCCCCTCCCCCTGGCCTCCTTTTCTTGTTTTTTAACCTTTTTGAGTCCTGTGTCCCTCTTGCTGGCAAGAATCCCCACTTTCTCTTACAGGAAAACACAGGCAAAAAGAAAAGGCTCCTGTCCTTTTCTGGAGAATCAAAAGTAACACAGTGTTTTTGAAGAGTCATGATGCAACGGCCTTCAGTCTCCATGCAAATAAATAATATATTGCTATGCATATAGAGGAAGACAAGTATTCCATTCAGGATGTATCCTTTTACAACCTCAGTTAATGGCTTTTGGGATCATTTAGAACTGCACAGGAACAGCATTTTGGAAAGATGAAACCCATTCAGGAATGAGTCAAATCTCTTACACCATTTCTTAACAAATTACAAGTCTTGATGCAAAGAACTATAATGCACCTCCAATTTCAATGATGGGCATAAGGCCTAATGGAAAAAAGAAAAAAAATAAAAAGGCTCTGTTTATGGCATTAACGCACCTTCCCTCAGCACAAGAAAGGAGCAGAAAAAAAGCAATCTAAGATGTCCAAGTGTCTTTTAGGCTGTTACCACATTCATGGTAACAGGAATCAGAAGTAAGGCCATATTTGACTACGGAGTATTATAGTATAATCACACAGTTTGTTATTCTTGAATAAGTCTTCCAGATATCTGTTATGTTCCTTAAAATTTGATGGTGCTTTCTTTCTACCTACTTTACTACATTACTCCCTTAAATCTAGAAATAGACTTTTTTTTTTTTTTTTACAATTGATTGGATTATTACAATTTATTAACAAGAGAGTTTCAACACCATCATGTCAGATAACGTAGCAGACAACATGGGGCTAGATAGGACATCCTGGGTCACCAATTTCACCCCCTCACATTAGAAGTAGTCCACTTACTTTCCTTACTATAGGTAAGGCAAAATTTTACACACACACAAGTTCATTATATGACACTCCAATGGTCTTAGCAGTTCATAAGGACAGAAATAAAGAACTCCAGTGTGAAATCCTCCACTCCACCCTCCCAGTTTGTCTGTGCCTTTCATTACTTGGTCTATGCATATTGATCACAGAAAGGCTTTAAAGTGAGTACACTACTAGATGTTCTCATCTTAGCACCCACTTGCAAAACACAAAGTAAAGGTACATGTTCAGCCCTCAAAACCCTGTCTGCTTTTATGAGTCAAAAGAAAATTTACTTCTCAGAGTTAAAAAGATGTCTTCAAAGACAAGATATTTAAAAGCTCTTTTCCCATAAATACTCTGGCTTCCATAGAAGTTAATATTTCAGAGGCAGAATGCAATTAGTCATCAACAGCATGTTTTCAGTTTTCTTTAAAACAGATTCTTTTAAAAAGCCACTATCCCTCAACAAGGGTAGAGACCACTCTGAATTGTCCAGTACTTTTCTCTGTAATTGGATACATACCCTATCCAGCTAAAACCATGTCACCACAAGACAGTGGAGAGACTGCCCTACTCATTCTTCAAAAATAATGCCTGAAATTATGTAAGGTTAAGTTTTCTGATGACTTTTACTGATGAGGTGAGGTCTTTTTTTGGGATCAGCCAACTGATTTCATGTTGAAAATACAGCTTTATTCTTTTAAAGGCTACTTGACAAAAGATGTTCAGAAAAACACCACAAAATCCTGCTTCAAAAGCTGTAAGACAACAGAAATTATCAGCAGGAATTCTTGTCTATTTATTAATACAAAAAACTCAACAGAGCTTTTTTACACATTCGGTCTTGCTATGCAAGCATTTTGAAGGGTTTAAGTACAGAGACACCAAGTAATGTTTTCATGATTAAAAGCCTTGTGTTAGTATGAATGTAATATTATGCTTGCAGAGTTTCTATGTATTCCTTTCAGAAAGTTAGTAAGTAAAGCATATACTATAAGTAAAAAATACATTTTTGATCTTGTTTAAATCAGCAGAATGGTTAACAAAAAAGAGAAGCCAATTAAAGACATTCTCCTCTCAAAATTATGTTTTATACCTGAAATTTTGGGGTTTTTTATTTTTGCAAATAAGCTATCAAATCTCAGAAGCAATCAAAGAGCTCTGTATTAAAGAACAAAGCAGACAGTAAGAGAACTGCCTAAATATAAGCTGACTGCAGAGCAACACAATATCATGTATTCTGAACAGTTATTACAAAGTTGAAGCAAACCTACACATTATACTTGCAAAACTTTTGTGCACACGGTGTTTTAAGACCCTGTTTTTAAGGCACTTCCTATCCATGATAATACAAAGTAATTACACTGTTTAACACGTTACAAAGGTAATGTATATATGAATACAGATGCACTCACTCTGCATAGAGAAATGATCCTTATAGAAGAAAAAGCTGCAGAAATGGGCAAGGCATAAAGAAGCTTGAAGTAAGGAAGGTGCATTCATTGACAAAAAGATAGAAATCCTTTGGGAACAAAGACAGGGGTGAGTAAAACCATATCCAGCAAGGGGAAATATAGACACAAACCACCATCCTGATCATTGCCCAGCACTAAAATGCTGTGTTATATGATGGTGAGAAATAATTAAGGGTAGTAACTTTAAACTTGAATGGCCAACTTTGTGTCACATGACAAAGCAGCTACACAAACAAGAGCATTTGGAAGTGGGAATCAGCTCCGTGCCAGCAATAAGCAGCCAATATCTCTATCAGGAGTTTATATTCTTTTTAATGGACATTCTACTGGCATTCACAGAGCACCCTGCTAGAGAATTCTGGAGAGCAAGCTAAATCTGCAGGGTTCTCTGCTCCCTTTCTGATCAGTAAAGATTTGCTTTCCAAGAGGGATCTAGAAGCCTGGATGTGGAAACAACAGAGCAGTGCAAAGCCAGAGGTTGTAAATGACTGTAGTATGATGTCTACTCCAATTACTATGAAGATATTGTACATTTATTCCATTCAATTACTTGTTATTCATTCAAATGTTTCTCTCGACAGTACTGAGATTTAAATAGCATGGATTTAACTGCACAATCAAAGGTGGGAGATTTCGGTTGACTACCATAGCTCAGCCATCACTTTCAAAAGAACTCATAAGGCAAGATTCCTCAAAAAAAAGCCCAAGTACTTTAGAGCCTGCTTATCCCTAGCACAAAAAAAAAAAAAAAAAACCAAAAAAAAAAAAACAATCAACAAACCAAAAAACCTGACAAGGCACTTAGTGACTGGTTGAAAATTAATTTGGGTCACTCTACAGTACAGTTGTCATGGCAACTCCATGCCAAATGTAGTAGGCATGCTCTTCATCAATATTAATGTAACATCGGCTATTATTCAAGAATTTCCAATCAATGTAAAACAAAGCACATTTCATAACTAGATATATATTAAAATAAAACTTGTATCACCATACAGCTCTTCTCAAGGAAGGAAGAAATGCCATCACCTCTTCCTTGTGCATACAGTAATCTGTCACATTATCTTAATTTCTTGAGAAAATTTCCATACCTAAATGTCACAGAAAAATAAGCACATCTGACCAGAAGTAGCAGGGGAAGGGTCAACATGAAGGAAGTTTTTTTCCTGGATGTCTGAATTTAATACCTGTGTTTTTTTACAGTAAAGCTCTGGGCTAAAATCTAAATTCAGTAACACCAGTTTAAGCCAAAACAAATCTACTGGCTTCACACAAGTAAGACACAACTTTATCTGACCTCTTTTTCAAGCATTTTACAATCTGACCTCAAAAAGACATACTTTTGACCAGATGTAGTAAGAAGCTAATGCCTGGAGCAAAGAGCAATTTTTACACATACACACCAAACCTATTAGCTTCCTTTTTGTATTCTGATTATTTAAGGTGAAATTTTGCTGCTTTAGAGTCTGTTTTAACTCTTAAAACTTAAATGTGGTTGAGCATTTTAAGACTAGACCTTTCTGTCAGCTACAAATACACCACAGAACCAAAAATGCTTGAGTTATTAAGAAAAAAAAATCATAGTTTTACTCTTAGAAAATATAAGACTGATTTAGTTTTAGATTTTACTTCAAAGATAGTAGAAAGTAGTATATTTATACAAATATATAAAAATAAAGAAATCCTTGATGCCAGACAAATCATCACTCCAAAACCAGAGGACATCCTGCTCCCCATAAAAAAAGAAATCTATTTCCTCATTCCCACTAACTATATCATACAGGTATTCAGACCAACATAAGACCATTTCACTGGTATTTTACTTTTCACAGTATGACCACACCACAGCAGGCTGGTTAAAACAGATTTTTGCAAAAGATTACCATTTTTGAAGCCTCTTAGAACATAAACTGAGGCACCAGAACACTATAATGGTGGGTTAGCATGAAGGATTGCAGTGTTTATGGGGCTTGTTCAGCATTTATGCTGCTTCAAAATGTCACTGCACTGAAGGCAACTGTGTCACTTGATGTTTCACATAGCCTGAATGTGATTTTGGGGTCTGGAAGCTTCCTTTATGACAAGTTTGTAGTGTACACAGTTAATTGAATCAAAAAAGAGATATTTTTTAAATGGATCTCCATCTTTTCTTGACTACCTCAAACAAAACCCCTGGTTTTGAGCTGTAAAGTCACCAAATGACTGAAGTTGATACTTAAAACCTGTATTCAAAGCTTTGTATTTGACAGAGATGCCCCAAACTACAAAGCTGAAATAGGACAAAACTCTATTAGTCTTTGGTGTTAGACCAGGCATCAACATGCCCCCATATTACAAAACAAGTTCAAGGGTTTTAATCTGGATGAAAAAGTAAGAGTCCCAGTAACCATTCCACATAGGCTATTAAGACACAACTAAATGAAGTGCTCGGTTTTTTCTTTATTTTACAGGAGCTTGAACACCAACACCTCAAAATGTGTTCGTTTCCTAAGTAGAACAATTGAAGAGTCTATATTTCCTCCTAATTCTTGAGGGCAAGAGAGCAACTGGAAGGTTTCCTTTCATTTTGTCCTTCTTGAACACAGATAACAAAACAATGTTTCAGCTTCTCATCGTTTTCAAGTAATTTGGTTCTGTAATAAAGAGAATATCATCAACAGACTTGCAGAACGTATCCTAGTATTAAAACAGTGCATTTCAGTGCTTGGTTTTCAAAATATGATATGTAGAGTTGTGCTTGGTTTGTTGTATTTTATTCTTTATTAAACAGTAAGAGGTGCGAGGATTTTGCAGCTGTATTGCAGATCTGCCATCATCTAACAATAGATAAACACCATAGAGAAATGTAAATAATAAAAAGCTGGATATTAAATATCAAAGCTGTCTACAATATTTTGCATCTAAAAATGGTTTAATATTTGTGTATTTGCCCCCTTAAAATTACTCATTGTGCCAGTACCCACTTGATAAAGGAAGAACAGACTGCAGATGACACATTGCTCAGAGCTTGAGAGAGTCGGGATGTTAGTCTAAATCCCAATTTCAAACTTAGTTTGCCACCCTCTTTAGAAGAAGCATCCTAGTGAAACAAATGTGGATTTTTGAAAAAATACCCAGTTGAAGACAAAAACCTACGGTTCAAAACTAAAGAGGCAAAACAAATTATATAAGCAATTTCTAGTGAAACAGATGCCAAGTGGTCATGGCTGATATACTGCACTTAGGTTTTGAATTATTTGGATGAATAAGATGGTATTTTCTACAATGAGATTGTTGTCCAAGTAAATAACTTCCAAGGCTGTTTAATTATTTTATAAGCACAATAGTTTGACTTTTTAGGTTAAGCAAATAGTGTGTTGAGCTTAGAGAAGTTGAGAACAAATAATTTCAATTCAATAATTTTTTTATCCGCATGAGAATTTTCTAAATGCATAAAAAGATGATGTTCCCTGAACCTGTCATTATGAGCCCTTGCAAGAAAAAACACCAGAAGAGATTAAAGTTTCAGTTCTGGATTCTCTAATAATTCTCTAACAGTTCCTTATCCATTCCTTGTTTTATGGCTAGGAGATACATATCCAAGTATTTTAAGTTATGCATTTGCCACATATGGAAGTACAAACAGCTCAAACAAATCTAGAGTCATGGTTTAGCTGGCAAGAATAATGATCTGAAAAACAAAAAGGCCCTTTTCTTTCCACAGAACAGTTCTTAGTTTTCAGATTTAAAATTCAGTTTAGCTAACTCAGTTGACTGGAAATCATTCACAGGCAGCATTGCTGTCCTATCCCTAAGTAACCAAAATCCTATGCTTTTCATTGGAGGTGCTTTCCAAATCCTCTTTGTTGAAGCTGTTACATTTCCACACTGAAGCACTGAGGAGCTGAAATTAAATTCAAGTCCTCCATGGCAACAGTATAATTTGAGACTATGTCTGTCATATTTTATGTGAACCTTCTTACAATTAAGCAATTTATATAAGCGACCCAGGAAGGATGTTGCACTCTGAGTTAACAGGCACCTTCAGACAAGGAAGGAAAAAAAACAACCCATGTCTTGAAATCCTATCAAGTTTTAGTCTTGGCACTAGTGAGTACTTCAGTATCTGAGGTGAGTCAGATTAGGACCAGAAGCACAACATAAGGCAGTGAAGGAACATGAGCATTAGAAATTCAAGCTCTCAGAGACTTCTGCCTTATGCAGGGTTTGAGGCAGTTGAGCAGAACTTGATGGTCTAAATTTGAGTTGCAGGCAAAGATATTAAAACCCCCTAACAAATGTCTTATAGATTTAAATGAAATTAGTTTTTCTGTACTGCAGAGACCCAAGGAGAGTGAATGTCAGTATTTCAAAGAGCTGATATGAAAATAAGCATAGTACACCTTATATAGTGCTTACTAATTTGGTCAGAGGGGATATTCAGGACGAATAAGCTGTCTTGAAAAATAACTGCAACAATTAAGAGGTTTCAACTGGAAGCAGCATGTATTTTTGATCAAATCCCCTTTAGTGGTTCAGAAGACAAAACTTTAGAAGGAAGGACTAAAAATCCAAACCTAACTGACATCAAGCACTACATTCAATATCTCAGGACTAGCTTAGCATATGCAATGCATCCAATAACTAAGTTACAGATTCTTTCTGATGAAAATGAGTAAATCAAACAGCAAAGTTCTGCCCCAAATCTAGTGCAAGACTTGTCACTCAGCTGGCATTGACTTCATTTAAGCAGTGGAAAAAGTGATGTGCAGCCCCTAAGAAACACCAAGATGTTTCATGTTCCATCCAATTTGCTTAATACAGTGCTTTAAGTTCTAGGAGAAATAAGAAAAACTTTATTGTGCTCAGCACAGCATCTTTTCCATATTATCTTACTTATTGGAGAGGTGAGGAGACGGTTAATAATTTAGGCATACAGAACAATTAAGTGCTTAAATTGGGAACAGAGTGAATGTCTGTAGGACCTTATTTTTCTGATGCCAGGGCAACTGTCAGTAGCTCATCCTATCCCTCTGTTTCCAACTGAAACTTTCCCAGCCAATGGCACCTCTACCGTCATTAGCTGAAAACATTTGATGTTCCTCACCAGAAGTAAAACCTCAAGATCCTGCACTGTATCACTTACTTATTCAGACAACTAGCTTGAAAACGGTAAGAAGAATGAATGAATGTTTTCATTGTATTTACATAATTAGTGATCTTATTAACTTGACCCTTCAGACATTAAATCCTTATCTTTACTCTTCTTCCCCAATTCACTGCACAAACTACTTTGCATAATTATAGTTTAGCATAGTTGTAAAATCCTAACTCCACTGTAGTTCAAGGCCTGCTGGTACACAGATTATGGGTTTTCATTCCAGAGGAAAAAACCTGATGATAAAAAGCTAACCTGTACTGACACCTGCAAAGAGAGATACCTGACTTTGAATCAGAGGTCAGATAAACAACCACTCATTTTTAAACAAAACCTTAACACCACATGAATTGGGGAAGCCCATTTCCTCCCTCATCATTTTAATTATAATACTACTGTTGATATAAATAAATACATATCAAAGATGCTAAATTCTATATGAAAGCAAACATAAAAGATACCATTACACATTAAACCCACCAATATAAATAAATAGAATATTTAAGAAAACCCTGACTGTCAGGCTCCTATTAAACAATCAATGCCAGTTAATGGCATATTATTAATTTATACCTATTCAAGAGATACAGAAAAAAGAATGTTATAGATACTTTGTGATCAACAAACCCTGTACAAACCTGCCTTAGTTTTACATTGGGATGCTCTCTTGAATTCTACAGCTACAAGTAACTGAGGAAATAGAGCACATCTGTTCAACATTTGACAAGTGATTAATATATGTATACAGAAAATATTTAAAAACCAAAGGACTCTACACTGGCTCGCAATACCAGTCACAACTGAACAACTTGGACACAATTTAGAGGGTTCTGCAAAGATATCTGGGCCAAAAAGCTTCAAATTAAATAAATGTAACAACAAAATTAAAGTGGGTTTATCAAGGACATACTACAAACAATATAATAGTTATTTAACAGGAGAATTCTGATCAATATAAGTGATGTCAAGAATGTATAACAAAATTTTTACAGTTGTGTCCTTCATATTAAAGCATGCTATTATCAAAGATCATAAAAACACTTAAGATTAAAATCTTACTAGTTTTTGGATTATTTACAAAACTATGTAAGACAGATCAGCTGCACAGAATAATTGCCTTAAGACCTCATTAATTAGCAGGAAATAAAAGAAAGAGAGGTATTATTTAAATGTCATATAACTGAAAGGACTACCGGTAAATTTTCACAGCAGACAATATCAGTCTCATGATTATAAACCAGATCATTTCAAGCAATTAAAACTACACACATTTGTACAAACTTGCTTGGCACAACTACTGTGTGTAGCAGTCTCAGTTAGCAGAGTTAAAGAAAGCATCCATAGACTTCAAAAGCAGGAACAAAAGTGTTTAACTTTAGAGAAAACAATGGCAATTCCAGAAAACACTCTGAAACCAATAACTTTTCATCCCCACACCTGAATCCTATTTTCCTTACAAAACATAGGTCTGCTCACATTACAAGGTTTACTGGGTAGTGCCTGTGACACCAAAACCCATCATGCAGTGTGGAAATGGCAGGTCCAGCTACTTTAAAGTTTGTATTTCAGATCAGGGGGATGCTTTTCAGGTACCTCTTCCAGTAATCCCTGTACAAAGGTCCCCGGAACCACAAAGCACATTCCTCTGAATTAAACTGAAAACTCTGCTTCCAAGATTGCCTCTAATATGTCACGGGGGCAAACAGGCATCCAGTCCACTGGGTCACTATGAAGTTTGTCACAGATTTTAAGAGGTTAGATCATTGAACCTGTATGCTCCACATGCAAAGTCATCAGGTCTGACTGTACTGCTCTTCATCTACTTATTCACGCTGCCTGGGAATGGTGGCATGGCCCAATTAATGAGGGGTCTGGACCCAAAAAGCCTCTGCAGAGTGATGAGATGTTATTTATTCCTGCATATATTACAAATCTGCATTAGGGAAATGGCCACAATCATTCATTTTCATCCTTAACAGTGAAAATTGGTTTCTTTCTGCTTCACTCGCTAAGAACAGAAAAGCTGGATTGGTGTTATTTGCTCGCTGGATTACAAAATAATCAGGGGATATGATTGTTATGTTTGGTACCATAAATCCTAAACATACAAATTATCAGAACTTTTAGATGATCTTTTTGTTTACAATATGCTACGGATAATGCAACTTTATAGTAATAGCACCAAATTGAATAGTGCCAGAACCAGCAGATATAGCAGTCCAGCTACTAAAATGCACAAGCATTAAGAGGAAAAACAGAAAATTATTTGAAAGAAAATGTGACATAGTACTTCAGAAACCACTGACTTTTCATATTTAAATACAGTACTTTTTCTGGAAATAACTTTGTGCTGATACAACAAGCTCCTGTTTAATCTGCAAGATAAATATGCTAGTTTAGTACATTTATAAAACATAAATAAGAACACGCACTGTAAATACATATTTATAAACACACAAGAGGCAGTTTATACCACGGCAAACTGCATTTATCTGCTGAGTCAAATGTTTTGCCTGCTGAGTGGAACATAAGAGTGTTGCACAGGTTGCACTATCAGTGTAACATTGCAATTTGAGCTAAAAAAGCCTTTCCCAATCAAAGAGCCCACAAATGCCATTTGCACTCGATGCTGAGAGCAGAACAGATCAGCCACATGTGAGTAACTCTGAATAAGATAGGAGATGAAGCAAAACAAAAATCTGCTTATACCATATTAACAGAATTTGATTCCTCTGGTGTTTACAAAAGGTAGCAATCTGTACCGCAGAGAAACCTTTTACTCAGAAATTCAGCTAGTGACGACACAGGATTAAGAGCTGCTCTATTTGCTTCAACATATCATCAGTGTGCAAGAATGGGCTGCTGAAGAATGGCTTGATTTGCCTGACAAGACAGTCATGTTTTCAAATTTCTGCATTTTCTCCCTTAGAAATTTGTGTTTAATTTTATTCAGAAAACAGGTCTATTAAATGTAAGCCAACAGCAAACACACTGTATTTATGAACCCGAAGCCTAATTCTATATTCTTTAGACAAAAATACTCCCCCAAAAATCCCCATATCCCATTTATTTTTCTGCTTTAACTGGGGGACCAAGAGCTGTTTTTGCAGACTGTATCTGTTAAAATAACTTCCAAACCACTGACCTCAGATTTGACTTTCTTCCACATGCTGACTCAAGCTTTCATACAAAATACAGGATGGCAATTAAAATCCTCTTATTCACAGGCTATTAAAATTTAACACAAAACATTCACACTCTATTATCAATTCTGGAACCACTAGGACTACAGAAATCTCACTAAGTTTGAGAACTTTTGCCAGGGATTTCTGTCATAATTCAGTAGAGCTGTAATGCAACAGTGATTGAATAACTTATGAATTTAAATGTCTCCTTCAGGTCTAGCTGCTCATAAAATGTTCCAGAACCTCCCCATCCTTCAGTTTTCACACAATACCTTTTGGTTTCAAATATTTGGGGCTTCCCCCAACTTTGCATTCCTTTCCTTTCTTCCTGATATAATATCCTCATAAATATTATCAGCAGATGCTCCCAAATTTCACTGAAAAAAGGCTTATTAACTAGCACATACCACTGGTCTGATTTTGATACTATGTAAGACTATAAAGTCACATTTAAAATGGGAAAGGGATCAAAAAACATCATACTCTTCACAGTTTTTCCCCAGTATAAACACACAGGGCCATTGAATGAAGCAGAAGCAAGACAAAGCAAGAGATAATTCTTCACACAATTCAGTTAAGGTGTAAGTAAGCCACTTATTTCAAACATGGATTAGAAAATTAAATGGAATTAAAACTGAGCAATCAAAACCAGATACCACTTGTCATTTAGGAAGCTACAAGCCACAAACACTTGAAATACCCTGGAGCAGTCTTAATTAATGCTTAGCTGCACTGATGGTCTTTCTGGAATCGTCTAGGAATAGGTGCCAGGCAGAAGGGACTCATAAACCATGTGAGCATCATTCCTTAGGTCAGTCATTCCACTTAAATCAACCCAAATCCATGCCCAGCACTATTTATAAAACACCTGATTACCCTCCTTAAAAACACTGGTGTCCTCACACCTGGCAAAGATAATGTACCTCCAAGTCCAATCACTATAAAAGAAAGTATTTTGCACATCCTGAGCTGGTTACAGCTGGTATGAAGCTGCCACTCAGGCACTGGCGATGAACCATAGGCAAGAAGAGAATACAGTATAAGTCCCTTGGTGTTTCGTCTTAGTCATCCCTTAAGTTTCAACATCAGGTACAGCAAGTTCCCACACATTGTGCTGTACCTTGAGGAGAGGAATGGGTAGTAAAAAGACATCTACTCCAATTGTTGATAATACATATATACTAAAATATACAGAGAACGATTTTATGACTGTCATGGGAACAAGAGGAGCCAGGTAGCGAAACTGACAAATGAAACTGGTTACTATGGAAGATTTGCCCAAAACTTTTAACTTACAACCCACAAAAACTGTATTTAACTTTTGTGATGAGGAAGCAATTTTAAGGTTTGTTTTTTGTTGGGGTTTTTTGGTTGGTTGGTTGGGTTTGGTATTTTGGTGTGGTTTTTTTTCTTTTTTTGGGGTGCTTTTTTGTTTGTTTGTTTGTTTGTTTGTTTTTTTCTCCTGTGTCTGTGTGTTTCTGGTTGGGGGCTTTTTTGTTTGTTTGGCTTTGTTTTGTTTTTTTCCAAAATAACATAGATCTCCTAAAGAGTTTCCACTTCTAAAAGTTCAAAGCTTCCTACAGGCACACTTCAGGTTACGTCAAAAAAGAAAATGCAGACAGTTCAAATAATTCTGTAATTCATAAGCTAATAACAGAATAACAAATTCTCTCGGAGGAAGCAAAGGTAATGTTTAAGATTTCAGATTTTAATCCCTCAATATCTTAACCCTCTAATAGATTCATTGCAATGATCTTGAGTAAAGCAGCATTTTGACATTTTTTAAACCAAAACCAGATTCATTTATATGCTGAAGCAGGCCTTTAGAAATTCAAACCTGTCCAAGATTCCCCAAAATGAGCACATATGAAAACCCAGTCCTGCTACACTTCATGCTCCTGGCACATTTTTTATTGCAGATGAAACAGACACCAAGTTTTGTTCTCCAGGAGAATAGAAATTTGAACACATCGACTCAGAGTTTCACTATCAGAGATGATTTTGGTTTTGTAGAACTGGAATAAAGAACAAAAACTTAAGCTTCCTTTTTGTCAGAACACATTAGTATTAAGACAGAGCTCCAAAAGACTTGGAAAATTGACATTTTGTAAAAGCAGCTCTCTTGTTTAACACAAGGGTAGATTAGAAGAAGAACAGTAGGACTATGCCAAACATATTTATCCCTATATTGCTTGTTTCAAAGCCACTCAATAGAAATTAAAGACCAGATTTCACTCTCCCATTCACGTTGCACAGAGGCAGGTGTATCCAAACCCAGAAGTCACCACCTCTCTTTAAATCCATCTTTGGCTACTTAAAATTGCTTGCCTTGTTTAAATTGCATCAACCTCAGCAGCCACAGCAAGCAAAACTAATGCCAAATCAAAGGCAGTTAATTATATATAGTATTTTCTTTAAACTGTATCTTTTCAGGGTTTTCATTTGCACTCACACCTAGGGCAAAGCCACATCACTTCCTCATGGAGGTTACTTTGCATCCTCCATGCACTGAAACCCCCTCACACTTGAGGGGGCCAAGACAAGGAAGAGCAGCAGCCTACACAAACTTTGCCAAAACTTAGTTTTAACAGCAAGTGAGGACTTTAAGTTACCAACCAAAAGCCAGGGTATGAGTGAAATGGCCCCATCCCACATCTCGAAGACTGCAGCCCATTTCTGGGGGAAGAGGCAGAGGGGTAAGAGTGCCATCACAAATAAAGCCTGTGTGCTGCACACACTTTGTTTTCCATGTGTTTTGTATGCTGCTTCCTGACGCTGCCAGGTTCAAAACTGGAATTAGCTAATGGGCACTGTCACCGGTAGGGACACGAAAGAACCACACTCACTCAGGTTCAGAGGTGAGCAGAGAAAGAGGAAGTTTACTTTCATTTGGGATTTAAATAGGATTTGGGGTTGATCAAAGATTGGTAGATGAGAGGAACACCTTTCTGACCTTAGTGGTCAGTTCACCAGTCCATCATGGACTGGAATGAAAACAATCTACTTGTTTATGTTGCATTCGTGAGAGATTCCACTAGAAATATGTAAACAGTCATCAGAAAGCTAAAGAAGCAGGGCGACATCTTACCCTTTTTGCTTTAGGAAAAAAAGAAATAGGAAAAAAGAAAAATGAACAATGTTCAGTCATGTTGAAGGACCATTGCATCTGAGTCATCACTCCATTATTCATGCACTTTGCCTTTCATTTGGTTACGGTCTCCATCTTTCAACATGACAGGGTTATTATAATTCTGTGGCACCATAAGGTGTTTGATGTCATATAAAACTTTGCCAATCGACTGTGTGCAGGGTGAAACCTGCATTCTCCATTTTTGTTTTAATTTTTTTTTTTTTCAGGTTCAGACGTAAGCAGAGAAAGAGGAAGTTTATTTTCATTTGGGATTTAAATAGGATTCGGGGTTTGATCAAAGATTGGTATATGAGAGGAACATCTTTCTGACCCGAGTGGTCAGTTCACCAATCCATCACAGAATGAAAACAATCTACTTGTTTATGTTACATTCGTGAGAGACTCCACTAGAAATATGTAAACAGTCATCAGAAGGCTAAAGAATCAGGGCAACAGGGCACATAACAAATTAATTCAATAGTCTTTTTCAAGATTACTTTTGGACAAACAGGCAAGTACAAGGAGCTGGAATTCAGAATGGTTTGATATTACATCTGTGTTAACAGTTCAGAGATTTGGTGAGGCATCCATTAACGGGACACTATTTATCAGATAAATAAATGACTGCATTCCAGGCTTGTGAACCAAAAAGAAATCAAATGTAACATGCACATTTGTTGGGGTTGCAATCACATTTGTTAAGAAAAAAGATATAAACAGTAAAAAAGGGATAAATGCTGTCAAGACCAGGTATGTATGCAGTTTTAAATCAGAGGTATTCCTGTCCGACTTAAAAAAAAAGGAAAAAACCTAAAATGTAACATCCATACAGTAACACATTTTACTTGAACATAGCAAAGTAACAACAGTACAGCCCTGAAAACAGTTCAAGACCTGAATTTAGAAAGCACTACTTAAAAGACAGAGATGTTCTGACAAAAATCAGAACAATATTTTATAATAATGCACTAAGACATTTTCCACAATAGGACATTAAAACATTTCTGTCTCAAAACTGAAACCCAATCTTAATTTCAACTGAAGGAATTACTAACAAGAGCTATAACATTTGTAAATAATGTTAATATTTAAATTAGATATAAAGAAATTTATTGTAAAGTTCATTGTAGGGAAAATTACCTGAGGGTTTGATGTTTTATGTTGAGAAAAGACTTCAGCAAGATAGATTAGGTTAGTTACATACTTAGATATTTCCAACAGAGAGAAGTTCAGCAGATGACTGAAATGCTGCACTTTTGATGCCATTTCCCTGTATGACTAGAACAAGACATAATGCTAATAGAGCCACCGGACCAGATAGGAAAATATTTGCCTATTTCCCTATTTCATGAAAATTACAGTACCATCTCTACCTAATCACTTCACAAAAAAATACAATAATTTTTCTCGCTGAAACTACTCCTTTTGTCTCCCTTAATTCAACCCCGTGATGTATGTAAATAATATTGTCTTCCTTCATACATGAGAAAATATGGCATGGGGGAAAAGATTCCTCTAAATCCAAATGTATCAAAGAAGTGCAACACAAATATTTGGAAGAGGCTGGAGTCCAGATCTGGATTGTCTAAACAGTGTTTTGTATATTATTGCCGATTAGCACCCCAGAATACTCAGAGTGTTCTGACACTGTAAGCATAAGATGAACACACACACCCTTCCCACCACAACAACTTTTGCATATGGAAAACAAATTAAAGTATGAAAATATTTTCTCGAGAGGCAGGGTTTTTAGAATCATGGCTACCATGCACAGCACAGAGTGTAACATCTTGCAGAATGTAAGGGTATTTGTTGCACAGCAATTTCAGCGCTGTTGCCAGCTCGATTATCACCATACCGTGCTGGCAAGTGAAGCTTTTTCTGTATGAGAATATCTCAGAGCAGATTTCATTGTTGCTAGGGAGCTGCACAGCTCGAGGGCCCTGAAGGAAGAACAAAGGCTGCAAATTGGTGGTACCCAATCAACAGTCAATCTGTTTAAGGTCCATTACTTCTCATTACCTTTCAACCATTATTTATTTTCTATTAGTTGAGACAGGATGATTGTAAAAAGGATGGCTGAAAAGGGCCAACTCAATAGATGCTTTTTCAAGCCAATCCTAATTATTTTGGTATAATTACACTGTACATCAAAAGATAAATACATTCTCCAGTCCAAACTGGCTTTGTGTCTAACTTTGCACCAGCTACTTGTGAACATATTTGGAATGCAATGATGGGAAGGAAGGACATGCACTCTTTCATAAACAGCTCTCAGTATAAATTCTCTGTTCAGGACATGCAAACTATAAAGCCAAGGACTGCAAAACTGAGTCTTTTACAGAATACTCCTAATGAAAATTCAGGGCAGGATTTTTAGTGTAATGTTTTGATAATGGTTTAAATTCTTGAGAGAAGGACTTTTGCACACCTCTACCACCTGAAAGAGATTAACAGAGTGTTTCTTGTAGGATGAAGGCTTCATGATTCTGACATCCAGTGCTGAGCTCTGCCATATTAGATAGAACTGCATAAGGTTACAAATGGTTGCCTGAACTTTATGCCCAAAATCACAACTCCTAGGTGTCCTCACAACCCATGTAATTCATTCATGCACTTATTTTGGTTCAGTTGGAATGGCTGAACCATTGTAGCAGCCTACCATGTGTGGTGATACAACCACTAGTGCTGCAAGTTGGATTTCAGAGTCAGCCAAGTTTGTCCTTTCATAGAGAGTGCAGAATGGGACTGGGGAAGGAAGGGGGAACACTTATGTTTCTATTATATACCCCTGAGGAGACCGGCTGAAAGATACAATTCTGAACACTTATCTCTCATGTTCAACCTACCTCACTATGGTAAATATCAGTGCGGTAAATATCACCATTAGTCAGTGAAGTTTCAGCAAAGAGAGAGACTTCTTCCCAAAAACACCTCTTAATCTTTGCATGGAAGGAAAAAACAAAACAACCGAGGATTAAAACTCAGGCTGCCCACGTGTCTTATTTACAGGCAACTTTGATGACTTTTCTTCATTTGTTTATGCAGCAGAACCTTCTTAAATGGCTGATGAAACTCATTTGTCCTGACACTGAGGGGATCTGGGATATGAGGTGCCCCAGCTATTGGTAGATCAAATTGCTAGTTCTATATTCTGCAAAATCCCCTCACTTCATTCCGAATTTCTCAAACCCCTAATACCTTTCAATTTGAAGTTTAGTCTCAACTTATATTTTCTATGATATTTTTTCAATGCTTGGAATTCATACTCAATATATGAGCTGCATTTTGTGTCCATCCGATTCAAATATACTTTATGTAAGATTTAGCTATTAATGCCTCATTATCTGCTTTTGTTCTTATCTTCTTATAACACTTCCATTGCTGAAATGTTATGAATATTTTAGTGCCTAATTGTATGTGCATTTTCATTTATTCGTATCACTTTCTGAAGGTGTTACTGGAATTGCGCTCTTCATCCCCTGGTATTCTCGGCACAAGTAACTTTGCACGGAACCTCTTTGCAGTGCATTAAAATCTAACAAAGATGAAGTCATTTTCAGACACATGACTTCAAGGTATTTCTTTTAAACCTTTGTCCCTCTCTTCACAAATCATCTCCTGCAAAAATTCCCACTTAAAAATCTTCACCTGTTTTTCACCCTTGTAATAATGCATTAAAAAATGCAATCTACTTCCCTTTAAGTAAAGCTGGTTAGTGTCCCAAGGAATTTGAGGTTTTACTACAAAGCACATGCACACACATTCACATAAACACAGAAGACAGCTCCAGACCAATGAAGTGTTGTCCTGCATGTTTATACACCTTGTAAGATTTGAGCAGTGAACACCAAGCACAAATTCAGAATGCCATTAACACATTTGCTGCTCCACTAGCATGATCTTAATAAAAGTTTGCCCTTTTTTGAATTCACAGCTGCTGATTGATAATATAAATGACATAGAAGAGCCAAGAGAGTGTGAATTGACCTGACTAGAGTGAAACCATACAGATTTTGCATAGCATTTAGCAAATTATTTTCAACATAAGCAGATTTAGGAATTGCTCTGCAGAAAGATGTCCCCTTTATTTATGTAAAAGAGTCTGCAGATTCCAGCTCTTTCATTCCCTCTGTCAATGCAGCACGAGTTATCTGCTGTCAGTGTGAGTGCTCACCAATTAATCTTCAGCTGCAGCCCTCTTCTAGAACATGTCACTGCTGTGATTTTGTTTCCCTCAGATGGCTTTTCTGTTATTATGCTCTCACATTTGGATTTTTATCTTAATTACATGTTAATATTTCTCTACAAGGAAGGGGGTGAATCAATCTCATGAATTAATAGTGAACAGAGTGATAATCCAGGAAGGATAATGCATTGATAGAAGTGCTCTCATGGGATGTATTCTACAAGATTGAAAACAAGAGCTCACAAAAAAATGCACTGATTAGAAGTGATTGAAGGGGCATGAAAGTTGAGGATGGGCAGAACAGACCAAAGACAGTAAAGTTTACTTAAACTGAAAGAAGAAACAAGTTAATTTATATTATTAATATATTTATATTAATAATATGAAATTTTGAAAAAGTTAAAGTGATGTCATTAAAACCTACTTAAATTATTTAACAGTAATTATGGATGCATCCTTTTCCAGAATCCTTTTCATTTACTTTTACATATACTAGAGTTGATGTAAAGGATCACTCCCAATCACTTACAATTACATAAGAAGGCTTTTCCAGAATTTGTTGTATGCTACTTAATAATTTCCCTTCTGCTTTCCAGCCAGCAGGAACCATAATCAAGGCTAAACTGAACTGCCAAGTGGTCAGGAAAAAAAAAGGTAGGAAGAACAAAAATTAAAACAGAATAAGTATGAGACATGCCAAAATCCATATACTCATGGTAAAATTTTCCTCTAATTGGAAACATCTAGATAAACTTCCATTTAAAATAGACTTGGAAAAAAATAATGAAATTGGAAAAAGAAACTTTGCCTAAACACTGTTCTATTTTTGTAGAATTTTTTATTGTTGAGAGAACCATTAAGGTTTTTATTTCAAAATTTTTTTTCAGATCAAAACTTCGCAGCATTGTTTTGCCTTTTGTTTCCATAAAAGGACAAGATTGTCCTAGAAGATTTTTTAAATTAAGGAGGAACTGGCAGATGGTTTGTGAATACAAGCAGTTTTGAAAAACAAGCTTCAATAAAAATTTGCTTTCAAGCAACTGCTCCCAACTCCAATTAATCTCCTGTGAGGAATAGGGAGAGAATGTTTTTGTGCTTTTTATTCCAAATATGGCTTTTAAAAGAGACAGATAGAAAAAATAAGTTACTTAGAACCAAGAACTCTAAATGAAAACTGTATCTCTTAGGTAAAAAAGTGACAAGGTATTTGTAAAGAAATCTGAAAAACATCCCTCAATCATTAGGGGAAAAATAAAACAAAATCAAATGGGAACAAAATGTGTCATGGAAGACAGTGAATACTGTCATTAGGACTGTAAGTCTATTATTATACGTGCTTAGAATTAACTCTGAATAATTACAGATGAGGCAACAATAGGAGTTTCAGCTTGTGCTGGGATATAAATTTGGTTTAGATATCTGATATTTCAACATTGCTTCAACAAAAACTGTTACATAAGAGTAGACTCAATTTTGTTTCTTAAGATCATTAAAGAGAATTTATCTGACTTCAATCTCCTCCTCCATTTAAATAGCAATCATTTTCCATATCAAAACCATCTAAAAGCATCCAAAGCACAGATGCTGTTATTTTCATAAAGAGATTTTCAGATTTTAGCTAGGACACAACAATCAAAGCTAGAATTTTCTTCCCTTGTACTGGTATCATGTTTCTAGTTACTTATTCCTGATAGAGAAATACTTTTTTTCAATAATGACTTTCCCATTGATATGCCTTTTTCTCAGTATTATCATTTTTTAAAACAATAATGAATAAGAGCTGCAAAGGCAAAAAAAAAAAAGATTACTTTAATCTGTTAATTTTCTTGTAGCTTGAGTTTATGCAGGAGCATCAAAAGACCATCTGAAAACCTTTAGTTCAAATCTCTCCCAGTCGCAGCTTACTTTGCCCATTTCCATTATTTAAAATCTGCATCATTAAACCTCCAGCACATAAAAGAAGCATACCATTTTAAAGATACTTAAAATGAGATATCAGGTATGGTGTCTGTGCACTCTCATTTGTTTTCATACTTTGAAATAGTTCCATAAGCCTTTCCAGAATGAAAGTATCACGTTTTCACTAGAGAGACATACAATAAGATCATTGAAGAGCTTTTAAATCATTAAAACCTTCATATATCTTAATATTCTCTGCTTTTTTTTTTTTTAAACATCAAATAATTATTACTCAGCTTTCAATATATCATTCCTTCATGGAATTATAAAAGATCAACAACAAAGTCCCTTGACATAAAAATGAGGGATCCAAAGAAGTGGACTGAAGAAAGCCCATGGACTAAAAGATTCCTTATGTGTACAAACAATATGTTTTCTGAAAGACTCACAGATGAGGTATCTTTAAATAGGCTATTCATATTGCTGGATATTTATGCTCTTATTTCTATTCTGAGTACAAAATATTAAGCTCAGAATATTGCCCAGTAACCCAGGAGCTGATGAAAAACCAAAATACAGTTATATTATTCTAGTATCTTCTAGCCAGGAAAAAGAAATACAAGTTGAAAGTAACTGAAGTTAGTACCACAGGGAAGTTAAAAGCACAAAGTACTGTGAAAAATTATCAAGCTTCACTCAACAAAACATTTTTAATTTGGTGTTGGGCTCCAAAGACCTCTTGCTCATTCTCTACTTTTTTCAAAACCCTAGCCAAAGGTCTGGATGCTCATTTAAATGGGATATGTATGCAGGAAATTTAAGAAGTCATCAGAGACTTATCATCATCATCTGCAGCCCAGTTATTGAGTTCCATAAAGAACAACATGCCATTTTCAAAGCTTTCAGTCCTATTTTTTTTTCATTTTTCATTATTTAAAGTTATTTTTCATTTCTTTTGCTGACCAGCTTCATTATGTCTTTTGAGTGTTACTTGGGGTCAGAATCTAAAGTTTCTAGCTCAGCTATAAATAGGAAATTTCAATTAAGCATATTTTAGAATTATTTTAATGATGCCAGCAAAGAGGTTTTTTTGTCTTTTGGAAAGTGTTTTCCCCTCATTCTCAATTTATTTATATGATATCTAAGACCTTTGCTTAGTGCGTGCACTCCTTTTGTATTGAAGATTTGCTACACTTTAAAAAAGTGTTTCCATCTGCCACAAGGCTTCACTTTATGCCGTGGTGAGTAATGGCATACATTTCACATAATTATTAATTGGTGGAAAGATCATGTAAGCTTGGATTTTCCAAGATTTCTGCAATAGAATCTGCAGTGTAGCTTCAATGTTTTATCCACCCTCTAAATTCACAGAGATTTGGGTGGAATAAAGAAAAACACAAAAGGGCCAATCCACAAGACTTTTTTTTTCTCTCCCCCTTTTCTCCCACTGGAGTCATGCATCCACCAGGGGGCAATACTGCCGCTGAGAAGCAGCTGATTCTTAAAAATTCAGAACTTCACTTCAAGGCACTTAGAGAAATTACAGGAGTAACCAGAGACAGAGAAACCCTGATCTAGCAGTACATTATACTGATTTTTAAATGGGCCAAAGGGAACTGATGAACAGGATCTTAACCAGAATAAAGGGATAATCTGTGAGACAGAGTGGAAATTGAAGAGAAGAAAGCACATCTTAGCCTAAAAATTTTACCTTTGTTGAGAATAGAGATTTATATATTTGAGAGAAGACCTCTAATTAAAATTGTGGCAGTTTACCATGATATCAGTGGGACGTGAAGCTTCCCCGTCACACTCAGCTTTGGTGGTTTCACTCTACTTCCTATCAACAATGTCCAAAAAAGTCATTGCTGCCTGCCAGAGCAGCTACAAATTGGTTGATAGTCTTTCTTAATATGGATTTTATTTTGTCAGAGTGATAAAACTTTGAAGCCTCAAGCTGACACTCCTCTTGGCAGCTGTGAATGCACCTGATAAAAACAGAAAGCAACTGACCTCCATAAATACAGAAATGGTTCAAGCTTGCAGGAATCCTGGCAAAAGATGAAACACTCAAGCTACAACAGCTACAGCAGCATAAGAAATCTTTCATTAAAAGCCCAGCACAAACCCAAAAGAGAATCAGTGGCTCTCATTTAAGTTCTCGACACTTCCAGGACAGCAGCTTTGAAAGGACAGAGTTAAATCCCGGCCTGACAGGCTGACACTGCTTTGTCAGTAGAACAGTATTGACTGGAGTGATTTGCAATCAGGTGTGAAAGTGCTAATGGCAGTTTTCATCACAGTCCAGCTCCTCAGACTTTAAAAACCTTGCAGTTCTCTTGTAAAAAAAGAAGAAACATTCACAGATTTATATATATTTCTTTTTCTTTCATGGAGAAGTGGCTGGTTAGCAATGAGGATTCTAAAACAGCTTTATGCAAATTTTTGGTTTATTCTCTAATTAGGGTACCTTACAACCAAAAGCATTTTAACTTTTAGCTAACTACAAACTTTCCCAGATCCAAAGATGTCTCTTTTTGTCCTTCAATTGGTCTAACAGGGCAGGAGCCCACTGAAATTTTAGAAGTTTTACAGATTTAGTTTAAGATTTTCTATGTGTATAATTGGAAAATTGCTACCTAGCAATAGAACATACCTATTCCTGTAAAACTAATCAGAAAATCTTTAGTGTCGTGAAAAATACACATTCTGAGGTACAACAGAATGGCCCTGGAAGCCAGCCAGCTGAAGGAGAGACCATGGTTTGCTTGTAGTGTTTGTATTCAAGATTTATTAAGACGAGGGATGTGTGTTTTGAATAAGGAATTGTGGCATTCCCAATACTCACATCCCTGTCACTGTGCAATGATTAGTCCTGCAACAAACCTTCATCCTTTTCAGATTTGTCTGTCTTCTTGGGGATTTTTTGGGATCAATGCATTGCCCTGGTCTTGGAGGGTAGGCTAGGTCACACATTTCAAAGATTCAGTGTAATTAGGCTGCTACTTGTTATAGCAGACTTAACATCTCATTTTTGGGCTGCCAAATCATATCCTAGTTAACAGCAAAACAAAACAAAAAACACCCACTCACACCTTCTTTACAGACGCTTGTTTTCCAGCGTCCTAAAAACCTATTTAATTCACTGAATATGCAGTCTGATGGAAACCTCTCTGGAAAATGCAAGTAAACTCCATGAAAAGGGAAAAAATAGCCAGCTGTAATAAGCTGAACATGAGGGGCCCAGTACTTTAACAGAATTGAAGAAGAAAAAACTCGTCAACAAAGCTGACATGTGAAATGCAACTGAAATGAGCCTCTTGGCCTGGAATTTTTTAACTGGTCATTCTAGTTGTTCTCTGTTAGAGTACAGCTCTCTTTTCTTCGGTACTTTTGTTGGTTTTCTACAGCTAAGCATTTGCAGATAAATTAATCACAAGTCTCCATTAAGTTTTTAGGATTTCAAGTCACTTGGTATGAATCATGCTTAGTTCCATAAAATCCAAACAATTATATGGTTACTCCATTGCAAAATATCAAAACACAACACTCGGTCTTAGTCCCAGTTCATTAGACCTCTCCAGAGCATCACCAGTTATAAAGTTCAGGGGTTTGATGGCTGGATTCAAGGCCGTGCAATTAATGAAAATAATATCTGAAGTCTGTGTGGTGCTAGAAAGATAAGCTTAATTTACAGTTCTGGTTCCACTCCTTACCTCTTCTCTTTGATTGGTTGTATTTCACAGGTGACCTTTTCCATATTTAGAGATCTCGCCAGACAAATAATTCACCTTTTATTCATTAATTTCTTCTGTCCTTCTGATTGTCTATTTCAACATACTGTGTGAGATTTTATGCATTAATTGAGTTTGCCTGAAAGTGTAGCTTCCTGCTATCACCTAGTGTAGAAGCAGATTAAAAGTCACCTCTCTATGCTTTCCACATGTTTAAAAACTTTTAGGACAATCCTGTGCTGTCCATATTCAAAGTATCCAAGGCTATAGAGTGGAGAAAAGAATACATGATCTAATTCGATTTTAGTTAAAGTTACAAACACACAGAGAACATCAACTGAAAAATCAACACTGGGATTAAAATTTACAGTTCTATATAGAGGTATTCATTTCTTGCCTAATCCCCTATTGGTTTGACAAGCACCTGCAGTATGTTCCTGAAAAGTGAGGTTAAGTTAGATCAGATGAGGCACCCACAATCAATCAGGAAATGATTTTGAATTGTAGCTCAATGCAGTTATTAAACACAGAATGTGGCCAGCAATAGGTCATTTGTGGTTTAAACTACCTAAGTATATTTCTGTGGTTAATAAATATACACTTAGGACTACATGAGTTGAAACTTATATTTGTTTTACATTCTGTACCTCTGTAACAGTGTCCACTAGGAGTGTTTTATGGAATAAAACATTGGAACCATTCATCCCATTACGCTGATTTTGTTACCTCCTATATCTGCATTACAGCTGCACCTGCTCTCTAAAACTACTGATGCTCATCTGACATACAGCCACTATAAAAACTTATAAAGTGCAGCACAATTCTGCTATCCTAAAAGTAAACCAATTTAAAAAATAAGTAAATGTACATACACATGTAATTTTATTTTATTTGAAATGCAAATTTAACAATGCGATTGACCAATTTTCTCCTATTTTCCCTAGATTAAAAAAAAAAAAAAAAAAAAAAAAAAAAAAAAAAAAAAAGCTACCTATATAGCATTATTCTGCATGGAGGAAACTTATGAACTAAATAGCTGTCATCAGATACTTGTCACGTTATAAAAAGTATGAATATTTTGATACCAAAATCAAAACTGCAATTATACTTTTAACTATGACTCATTGCTAATTTAGATTGTTGTGATTAAGGATGCTTCTTTATGCATACAAATTATACATTGAGTTTGCAGACTGTATGAGAATTAGAAGAGCCCAGCTAGATATTGCTCCTAAGTGCTTGGACTTTGTGAGTGATGTTGCTGGAAAACACCATGGCTGCTTCTTGAGATATTTCCTTATTTCTGAAAGAAATCTTGGGGTTTGGAAGTTTTTTATAAAAGGAGATGTATAAGCAATGTCTATGTATTCTCATTTACTCTTTCTTTTTTTTTTTTTTTTAAAGAAAAGCTTGGTAATCACAGTGAATTCTTTCCCTGGGCAAAGAGTTCCACTGGTGGTTGAATGAGTGGAAAGCAATTTTTGTAGAGGAAATAAATTGAGAATAAGTGGCTTTACAACAATACTCCAACTAGTACTATCTATCACACTCAAAGGAAATGCCATTGGAATAAACACTGCAAAGCAATGCAAATATAGTAACTTACATAAACAAATCAATACCAGCAGATTGCTATTGCAAGGGTGAATTCAAACAGCTCCTTTTTATTAAAAAAAGGTCACTGCTCCCCAGTTGACCACTACCCATATCTAACAGATGGAACAAGTTACAAAGATACTCAGTGCATTTCTATACACTTAGTATTTAGGCACATCAAAAGGAATGAGATATTCTGAAACTTTCCTTTTTGAGAATTCAGGAGCCACTCTGGCCGCCAGATTCCCACCAGCAGAGATTTTCACTGCTGGGACCAAAACCCCTTCCCCATGGGCAGTTCCAGAGAAGCCCCAGGTGTCCTGCATGGCTCCCCACACATCCCAGTCCCATATTTACACAAGGTTTCCTATACCAGTCCCACAAAGGATCCTGAAAGCAGTTTAATCATTGCATAGTAACACAGAAACAGCTCAGACTGGAGCCTTCTGGGGACTTTTGTACCTTCACAGTGTGTGAGAGCCATAGTCAGGGCTCTTCCTACAGAGCTCCCGCTGTGTCTGAGTGTCCTGTCACCTGGCTGCTGTCACAGGCCCCGTGCCCTTGCTGTGCAAAGGGTCGGTGCCAATCCACAGCCCCCTGCCAGGGGCTCAAGCATTCATCACCCATCACCCAGTCTGCAGCTCCCACCCAGCTGCCTGCACTAGGTGTGTTCCTCAACACTGGGGAGGATTTAACACCTTAAAAGCCTCCTTGAACCTCTCAGTAAGTCATCAAACTGCCTCGTCCCAGGCACACCTTCAGTTCTTGCACATGTAGCAATTGTGTCACATTGGCTGCTCACAACTCCCCTTAGAGCCAAAGCCCAAAAATCAGTGACCATTTCCAGTAGTAAAGCAACTCAAGAAAACAGCTTCATTCCTCACCACAGTACTCTGACACTAGCAGACTCTCTCTCTGAGAAGAAATGAAGTGTTTTTCATCCTCACCTCTAACAAAGAGGGCTCAATTATTCTCTTCTTCGAGTTGCTTTCTGCCAGGGATTCAGTTCTCAAGTGCTCATGCATAAAAGCATGCATCCTAATCTGCATTTCTCACTGTTATTTTTAATATGTAAGCCAATTATAGTTGGCTTTAAATAGAGAAGCCTAATGAGAAAATGTATCCCATAATTTAAAAAAAAATGAATCAAGAACTTCCTGCCAAGATTAACTGCTGATTTTACAGCAAGGTTGCCTACTCTTTTCTTCCACCTCTGTATTTGAATTTTTGTGGGTTTTTCCCCCCTCCTAATTAGAAAAAATAAAGGTTAAGATATTTGCTAAGGATTTCTTGAGATAAAGTTTTCCATGCAGAAACTTTTGCAACTTTTTTTTTTTTTTTGCTAACTTAAGTCATATATTCTTTTCAAGAACCTCAGTCTTGAAAAAAGGGAAAATTCCTTTCTACACTGGCTAGAGCTCAATTACACATTCTAAAAATCTCTACAGAATTCAAGTATAGCAGACCATCTAAAATTCACTGGCTGTCCATTTATTAAGATTACACATACATTTAAAGGAGAAAATTGTTTCTTCTTTGGCTATCTAAGAAGATCTATTTCACACCCTTCTCTGCTCCAGACACACAACTGTAATTAACTTGAGACTTCTATTTTGTATTAACATAGCTCTGTCAGCAAGCTGGAGTGTTTAATATGCACTGCTCCTCTGTAGGCATATTAATGAAAAATTGCCTGCCACTGCAAAACATGTTAAATTCCAACATTTCCATATGGTCAGATACCACGTCAAAGAAGTTTCAGTGCAGTGATTTTTAAGCTCAATGTCACCCCCATGGCAAGCTCTCTGCAGTTAAAAATCGAGGAAAAAAAGGTCATTTACAATAATTTGTGTAGATATTCAAAATTTCTCACCACATTTTCAGTTGAACTCCTTCTTGACTATTTTAAGGAAAACAAACAAACAAAAAAGAAGCAGAGATTAGAACAGGCAAAACCCCAAATTTCAAGTCTCCACCTCAAAGTAGATTCTTAAAATACAGTTTAGAGTTAAATATTATATATATATATATATATATATATATATATATATATATATATAAAATTCCATATAAATAATGAATGGCTAAGGCATGAAATGGATTTGTAAGTGAAAGTTTATGATGTTCTGTTTCAGAAGTACTGAAATGCACCCAGTAAATTCTTCAGCAAAAAAACAGCCACTGGGTTTCCCAGATGATTGTAAAGGAGAGTAGCTCTGACACACACAAGATTTATTCTACACTGTACATAAGGAGGTTGATTTTCAAGTCCCTGGCTGATTTTTCAAGTCCCCAAATCTCAGATGGCTCCTATGTTCAGAGCTCGTAAGTATCAAAAGAATGCTGTAACATCATTATTATCTACTTAATAGCGAACAAAACTGTTCTTTCTTGGAGTGGTTGCCACCAGTCAAAAGTTGCCATACAGATTTCAATTATTGACAAATATTTTCAAATAGGTGACTTTTGCACACCTAATGCCTTTAATGCAAAGCTGAGGCATTTCACTGACCCTATGATTACCAGCTTTAGAGTTATGAACTTAGCAGTTAAGACCATCCTTAAGAATGGTAATACAATTGTTTTCACAGATTGAATGGCTCTAATTATTTTTGTTAAAAAACAATTGGCTGAGATGGAGGGCAGAAAATGGGGACAGTAAAAGGCAAATGTTGACTTCATAGATAAGCAGTCTGATCTGGACTTTTTCATAGAAGAATTCTACCATGATTTCTCTAGTTCAGAAAACACCTTTTAAAACCTTTAAAAACTTTTAGTGCGTGTTACGTGACTAGAAATTTTTGCTGCAGTAAGAAAAGTCACTCAAACTCATGTCAAACAAAGACCATTATTTCAAAACATTTTCCAGTCAAGATAAATCCTCTTTAAAAACAAAAGTGAGAAAAAACCTGAAACAACAACAAATAAACCAAATTATAAACACAGTTTTAGACTCATTTTGCTTTGAAACTCATTAAAAATAGACGATTTTGACTGATATGACAGCATTGCAAAAAAGAATTGCTTAATTAAGTCAGATATGAACTAAAGTTAATAAGATTCAATTACAGAAAGCATGTTTACAGCACTTCCTTGAGCTTGCTACCACACAAGCTGTTCCCCTTCTTAACTATTATGAAAAACATAACATCAAGACAGCCACATTAGCAGAAACCATCCTGTTATGGTCTCAACTTCCTGTCTTCTACTAAACTGAATGAACTGAAGTCACAGTTTGAGTGAAGATAGACAAGAAAAGTCTGCCATTTTAATGAGGCAAAATACTGTATGCCTGATGCCTCTGGCCAGCCCTAAAAAGATCTTTCTTCTTCTGAACTTTAGATATCTACATCACCTCCTCTTATTTTTTCAATTCTAGTCTGTTTTTCTGGCCATCCTTTCCCTTAGTTGGAGACACCATCACTGAATATTTTTAGGAAAAAACTTTCAGATCATTTAGGGAATATGCAGGTTTGGATCTAAATATCACAAAAAGTTCCTCCCAGTCTGAAGAAAATCACACCTGTTTTGAGGACAGCTTGCTTGCACACATGAATCTTGAAGATCATCCTCTGATTTTTACCTATGACAATAATTGCCTATAAATCCACTCTGCTAATACAGTTATTTGTGGCCCAAAAATATGAATGTATACTCAGGCGTTACGTCTTAATTTTTGCTTTAAAATCCCATTGGTTGCATTTCCTTCAAAAAACTCCTGGAAATGCATGTTCCTTACACAATAGTTGTTATTATGGCAAGTTAAACTGCAGTCTACAACTTCTCAGAACAACACATATTGGGCAAAGGCTGAATCAGAGAATTAAGAATAGATTTTCAGCATAGTTATGCTGTGCCATCTGTCCTTTAGCTTCTTGTTCTAACTGATTTTCAGTCTCCCAGGAGGAGACCAGTAAGATCGATATCAAGATATTGAGAAATGAGCTTTCCTTCTCTCTGTCCTTACATACATCTCTCCCTTACCTTCCCTCCCTTGCTCTCTCTCATCCCTCCTCTTTTTCTCCACTCTTTTCCCTTTCCACAGCTGTACAACCATCATAGCAACAACTGGAAAGCAATAAAAATATTAAAGCCTGAGGTGGCTTTAGATAAGACACACCCAGCCTCAGGTGCATCAATGCATCACAGAAATCAGTGCAGACACCTGACTCGGTAAAGCTGAGATGAAACATCTGCATTTTCACTGGAAACTGTGCTGGAACACTTGTCATGCCCAGCTGTCTCCCTCACCTGATGCACAGAAACCTGTCTGCTGCTGGGGCTCTTTGCAGGCACCTGCCACTCCTCCATGCCTTGTACCACATGTATTTTCCTCTGAGAACAGAGGCAGGGGCTTGTCAAGGTCTCTGTTCTGACCCAGCTCTGATTTCTAACCACTTCAGAACTGAGCTTTTTCAGCAAAATCTGTGGTTAATCAGGGTGCAGGTTTTCCTAACAGTCCGCATCTATTTAAATATTTAATCTGTTTGCAAATTTTTCCAAGACAGTTTATTTGCCCATAATCTGAGGAGCCTGCTTGCACCCAGTAATGGTAATTACACAATGTGAAAAAGCATGCACCAAATATATGCATGGAGAGGACATTTTTAAACATTCTGATCAATTATAGTAAATAGCATTGGCTGGTCAACATTACCTAAATGATAGTGCCTCATTCAGAGAAATAAATCAAACCAACAATTACATCAAAACTATATTTGCATCCAGATGATGTTCTTCTACCATGTGAAAAATCTTCCTGTTTTCTGTGATTCCTTAAATGCCTTTCTCCATAGTATGCAACCTATGAACTGTCTTTTAAATATGCAAAACAAACCGAAGATCTCACTGCTTTTTCAGCAAGTGTGTGTATTGAATGTTGCAGAGGAATTAAAGCCACTTCTGGCAAAAAGCTGCAAACATGGAGCAGTGTGGAATTCCTCAAAGAGATTGAAAACAAGGGGGGAAATCCAGATTTCTGAAACATCCTGAGCACTTAATTACAGCATAGAAGGAGTAAAATACAGAAAATAAAAGACTAAGGAGTTCAGGTAATACTATCATAGAAACACAGAATTGTTTAGATTGGAAATATTTAATCACATAGATTGTTTCCCTTCTGCTGTATTGTGTTTCCTGCTAAGCTGAAGTCCCCAAGGATAATGTGGTCTAGGAGTTGTGAAACTCCTCCCAGCTGCTAATAAGAGCATTTCATCTCCATTTTGAGCCTTGTCTGGTGTTTTGTAGCAGGCCAGGATTCTCTGCCTTGTTTGCTTTCCACTGGATTCTTACCCACTAACACTCTACCTTAACATCGCTGTCGTTAAACACCTTGAAACAATTGAGACACCCTCCAACATTCAGCACTACCCCACTGCCTCCCCTTCCATCCCTGCTGATCCCTTCTGAAGAGTTTACAAGCATCTGTTGCAGCACTCCAATTGTATGACCCATCCCACCGCATTTCCACCATGCCAACCCATGTCACAATTTTCTTGCAGCACCGGGGCTTCCAGCTCCTCCTGTTTTCTGCCAACATTATGAGGATTGGTGGAGACACACTTCACGGGGGATATTGATTCCAACACCTCTTAGGAGGGAGAAGCCTTAATCCCTATGCCTGTTCTCAGGCATTTCCATGGTTTCTAGCACATCAGTGACCCTTGTGTCTTTGCTGCCATGTGGATCTCCATCCCCTCACGTTACCGAGAAAGCAGACCGAGGGACCTCCATAGTACTCAAAGCATGCTGTCCCCATGCTCATCTCTCTTGATCCTGGCCTTAACACTTTCTCCCTTCTAATTTCTACTTCAAAACTCTTTTAATGAATCCTGCTAATTCCTGTGCAAAGATCCTTTTCTCCCTTTGGGACAGGTGGGCCAGTCTGTCATGGGCAGACTTGCTCTAGTATGGAGACACCATTCCATGATCAAAACATCCAAAATTCTTCTGGTGACACCAGGCTCAGAGCCACATCTTGATATGATGGCTCTTGATGGTTTTCCCCTCATCATTCCTTCTAAAAGGAAAAATAGAGGGGGATGTTCCTTGCACTCCTATTTTTTTTAACTAGTTCCCCAAGGCTCTAAACTCTCAGTTGATTACCCTTGGACTTCTTGTTGGAATTTCATTACAAACTACCTCAAAAATCAATAATGGATCATAATCAGGGCTGTACCAGGATAGAAACTATTCCAGGTATGTACGTAGGTATTATTTTTGCATTAGACTTACCGGTTTGTGGCTATGTCAGAATTAGTTTTAAAAGTGCCATAGTACCTGCTAAAAATTTACTTTGTTTCAATCTGTCTGAAGGAGATGCTCAGTCTTTCTTCCACTAAGCTTCTGTCTGACTTGGTTATTCTGTATGACATCTAGAATAGGAGAATTGACTGATTGCTAAGCATCTAAAATTTTGTCTCCAGGTAAAGATGCAGGGTATCAGACCATGGTTTGAAACAGGGTTGAAGAAGGCAGTATGGATAATTCTATATTTGCTATGCTGTAATTCTATGTTTGCTATTCTGTTTGCCAATACTGTTGTGCTCTTTTTTCAATAGATATATAATTTACTCATACTGTATTATGCTGAAAATGTACATCCTGATGAAATAAAATCAACTACACAGGACAGCAACTATCTGTAATGTTTTATCCTGCTTTTTCAACAGCTGTTTCCTTATAGTAACAGAAATATTGAAGAGAATAGTAGTACCACCACAGGATAATCATAAAATCAATCATGACCTTTTTTGTTAATAACTTCAATTTTTCTATAATCTCACCTCCATAAAGTCATGCAATCTGATGCAAACATCACAGGAATAATTTTCCAGCAGAGGATGCAAACTGACTGTTGATGAGATGTATGTAACTCATGTTCATGTTTCCTCAATTAGGGAAAGTTAATGTACTACTTGCCTTGTATTCAAATCTCACCTTAAATCTACACAAAACATTTTTTTCAATCAAGAAAATAATTTACCTGATTACAGATGTTAAAACATCACATAATGTTGTTATTTCAACATGTAAATATTGATTTGCATTTCTGTACAATGACAGCAGTGAAAGTCCAAATGTTTCTTAAGCAGCGACAGGCTTGGAGCATTGAGCACCTCTCTGGAAAGTCTGTTCCAATGTTTGACCACCCTCTCCATAAAGAAATGTCCACTCTAAACCTAACCTGGCACAGCTTTGAACCATTCCCACACATCTGGTCACTGGGTACCAGGAAGAAGAGCTCAGCTCCTCCCTCCCCACTTCCCCACCCCAGGAAGATGCAGAGAGCCATGAGGTTGTCCCTCAGCCTCCTTTTTTCCAAACTGGGCAAGTCCGAAGTCCATACCCACTGCTCACAGGATGTGACTTGGAGCCCATTAACCTACGTGGGCTTTATTGCCCTCCTCTGGATGCATTCAAGGACCTCCAGGTCCTTCTTAAATTGTGAGGTCCAGAACTGCCCATGGTGCTTGGGATGAGGCTGCACCAACACTGATCAGAGTGGGATAATCATCTCTTTAGACTCAGAATCACTTCTTTAGGCTAGTTTGTCATTCTTCATGTTCTGATCAAGAGCAGATGATCAGAGAACAAAAAATCACAAGCAAATTTCAACATTTTTACATTCAATTTAATATTGAGTATTATTTTATCACACACCTTCAGGTGAGACAGGTAATACCTACATGGATACCTGTTTAATTCATCTTCAAAAGCATAACAGAATTTATTTCCTTAGTAAGAATTTAAGGAATTAATTCCTTTAATTTCCTGAGTCAGCTGAATTAACAAGACAAAAATGGAATTTTTACTTTTCAGATTGGTTCAATGAAGATGACACTGGAGAGGAATATATATCTCTAGCTAGAAGTTATACCCTCTAACATGAACATTGTCCAGTTAAAAAATAATGGTTTACAAAATAACTTTTCTATCAAAAATTATCTTCTTGCATTTCTTTCTAGAAAAATCATTTATTACATATTTTGTCTTCGAAAAAGAAAGTTTTCAACCTGCTACTTAATATCTTATTTCAGAATCTCAAAGATGTTTTGAGTGTATTGTCAAATGTATGAAAAAAAGCATAAGATCTTCTCACCAGAGATGAACACAATCAGATTCCTGTCCTATGGGAAATTTTGGTTTCACTTGGGGCTATCCTCTGTTGACAAGATAATGTGTATTTATTTGATACATCTTATGGAAAATAATTTCTAAAAATCCCTGTTGATAATATTTTCTCCAAGATACAGCTGTAAAGTTAGCTAATATTCAAAACAATAATATAGCCATTAAAAAATCCTATTTATTTTCAAATTTTATATCCATTTCAGACTGTACAATTTATTTAAATAATAATCTAAAGAGAAAAACACAGTTTTTCTACTAAAATACTAGTATTTCTGGTGTGTTTAGTTTTGCTTTTTTCTAAAAAAAATCCAATATATGCTTATGAATATTAATTTTGGTATTTTATGAATTAAAAAATAATGTCTGTTTTGAAATACATTGCCTTACACATATTTTTAGAAGATCCTTTGGATTTTTATATTTAATTTGACAAAAGACTGAAAAATTTATGTAAACTCTGAATATTAGATAAAAACTTTTTTTTCTTTAATGGCTAATTTATCATTTAAGGTTGATGAAGGTTAAACTTTACAACTGCCTGACTCAGGTGCAGTATAGAGTAACAATAATTCCCAAAGATGTGATGGACAACTGGACAGGTTCGGGAAAGGGAAGAACCTCCCTGGGTATAGGCATTACCTTCCAGACCTCGTTGATCCAAGTATTATCCTGGAATAATTACTTGGATTAAAACCAGTGACATTTCAAAGTGAAAATGCAGCAACCTGAGGAGTGTGTTTAATTGAGAAATCCTATCCCCAGAGTATTCAAGTTACTAAGCCATTATAATAATTAACCACATCCCCTGTAATTTTTTACTGTTTATGATACAACTGAGATTTCTTCTGTGCATGGTTATATTGATTGGCAAGTCTGTCCCTGGAACACATCAGTCCTTCTGTGGAGTTTGCTTTGGGAACATCCATTTTATCATACATCTCTATTCCTCTTAAAAGAAATTATTTCACTTATTTGTATTTTTAATTTGTGTGACATTTTTATCATGATACTAAAAGGACGGCATTTAAAAAAGGTAGCATAATGCCCACCCTTTGAGGATCATTTCAGTACCCCATTATGAAAAATTATTTGCAATGATTACAGAGTTTATTTATGCATTTTCAAAGTTCCATCTTCAAGCACAGATTCAACCCAGTTTTCAGATGGCCTCTAGATACATTCTAGGTGGAAATGACTCAGATGAAGAAAGAGAATATTACAGGCATTTAGATCCTACTCTTTTAAAAAGGAGGAAAAAAAGTCTGATGCTGCAATGCCACATCAGTGGGGGAAGGAACAGGTTGCTTTTGTCCTTCCATTGCCTCTTCCAAGATGTGCTGTTTTCCCAGTGGGATTGCAGAGCAGATTGGCTCAGGTGCTCAGAACATTAAAGAAAATTAATTAACATTCAGCATGTAGAAATATAATAATGCATTTTTTTGGACCTGCAAGATAGAATTTCTTATGTGATAACACTGGCATCAAGATTTTGTGCTTTAAAAGAAAATATTATTTTCCTGATTTTACTAAGTGACCTTTTTGCACCTACTGTTATCTACTCAATCTGGGTGACTTGCTCAGGCCAATTTTGCTAGGTAGTGTTGCAAATGTTTTTAACACAGAAAAAAAAAAAGTGCACTAAAATAGCCATATTCACATGATAATAACAGCAATAATAACAACAATAACAATTATAAATACTTCCAGTACTTTGTCTGCTTTATGTGGGAGAATGCAGTAAGGTCCACTTTGACAGAACTTCTCCCTCAGTCAGTGAGCGCAGAAGGTGCTCATGGAAATGCCTTTTTGGATGTACATTTCCTCTCATCTTGAAATGCCAATTTTCTCAAGAAAAAATGTGTTCTAGGCTTTGCAAAGATGAGCCAGTTTTAGTTGCAGGACTTCAGGTAATCTTGGCATAATATAAAAATATTACTAAATTTCTGATATATTTACCTAATTGGCTAATTAAGGACTTGGGGATTTCCTCATATATATATATATATATATATATATAAGAAAATTCTTTTGAAATGAGGATCTAGCGCAAAAATTAATCAGGTTAGGACAATCTGGTATGTTTTTATCTGTCTCAGTAGGACATTTAACCTATGGTTATTATTCCAGTACTGCAACAATAAAGAAGATTTTTATATAAAATTTTGGCATGATTTTATAAAGGTTATAAACAAATCCATCATCAACCAGAGTCAACATAATATAGGTGAGCAACTTGCTAAATACCAAGATTTAAGACAAATAATGTTGACTAAGACATAATATTTACCAGACATTTGCACTTTTAATTTGCATTTTGAAACTTAAATTAATCAACTTCGCCTGTTCAAAAGAGCCATTTAATAGTTACCTAACAGTTTGTATAGACATTTCTAGTTCCCATGTTCTGCAAGAAAAGGTTAAGGTTACATTATTTTATAGAACTCAAAATCCTCTCTTTTTTTTTCTCTATTTTGTGATTTTAGACTAAAAGGAAACACAGGAGAGATGGAGAAAAGAATTCCTGAGAGTTTCTGCTGTAGAATGTTGATTAGTGACAGGGAAGATTTAGAGATGAAATGCTGAAACTTGCTGACAAAAATTTACATGAAGGTCCCATACTAAGGAAAAAACCCCCAAAATTATAATTCAATTAAGTCTTGTTTTTAGTACCAAGTGAAGTTAATTATTGATGTTTGTGTACTTTTTACTACAGCTTTTCTTTTGTATATCTAACTAATATCAACAACCAATAAACTGGTCTCTATGAAGAGATAATTGACCAGTATGGCTAATCCACTTTCATTTGGAAAAGAGTGAGATACCACATTTTATGAAGGTTGATTGCCTCCTGCCAAGAGTCATCTCTAGTTAACATTTCTTTAAATTGAATATTTATTTCCATTTGTGCAGCTGGGAGAGTTTTACACTGCTTTTGTTCTAAAAGAAATTAAAAACCTACTTGCAGTGTCACAGACACATGTCAAGGGAAAACTGAAAAACATATCTAATTGAAAAGCAGGAAAAGCCTTAGTTAAAAAAGGGGTTTTTTTGTTGAGCTAAAGGTCAATGAAGTTGTAATGGAAGCCAACAAAGCTGCAAGATATTTATAACTTGGCTATTTGCTGGAGTGAATTGGTGCAGACCCAGTGACTCCAACTGAACCCATAATTATCAGAAATGGTACCAGCCTGGTCTGCAGCTGAAGTCTTTGTCCTATGGTATTTATACTCCTCTCTCAATCTGAATATTATCGCATTTTCAAGAAAAAAAGCAATCTTTTTTTTTTTCCTTCCCTAAAGACAACAAATATTATTCTGTTAAAAAAAAAAATTCTTTCCCTTTGTTGTTTAGTAGCTTTGTTTAGTTTGCAAAAAAAAAAAAAGAACATACTTTCATCTTTGTTTTCAAGCAAAACGCAGCCCCACTCTTTGACTAATATTTGGCTTTTTCTCAATGAACCATGTCCTCAGAGTTTAAAGAAAGAGATCATTAATTGAAGCCCAAAGCTAGTCACATATTGTCACACCTTCCTGTATGAAGAACATAATTATAACATTTATTTTCTACTCCAAGGTTAAAAGCCTGAAATTATGGTCTGAGGGATGAAAAAAGAAGACATAGATAATATCTTATAATGGAGAAAGTAATTTGTGTAATCATTTCTCACACCAACTTAACTAAAAAAATGACACTGATCTACCACATTTGTAAACAAGCTTGAGGAAGCACACAAAAAATACAGAGAGTATTGGAAATAAAAGCTGTCTGATAAACTAATTTTCATTTTTGTAATATGGGAATTTAACATCTTTCCAAGCTATTCTGGCTATTGTAAAAAGACAATTTGAAGACAATTCCTATTGAAATTGTAATAGACAAATTATTGGAGAGGTTAGATGAGAGATGTTAGTTGTATGCTGTTCAGGAAAGCTGGATTTCATGAGTTTATGTGGAAACACTGAGGATTTGCTACAGCTGGAATTTACAGTTGGAGGATTCTTGAGGTAATAAAAATGCATCTCTAGGGATACAGAAAGACATATTGTTGTTCAAGAGGTGACCAGGGCATCTGTACAGAATAATTAACTTCAATAAGGAGAAGAAAACCAAGCAGTTTCTATTTTTCATCTCAAAAATGGGGAGCAGAACCTATGTTAAGCTCTCATTTTGCTATCTGACACCATACTGCTACTCCCTGACCTCAGCAGAGACACAGGATAACACTGATTTCAGCAACTGTCAGAACTTCTGAAGATTTTGAAATCAGACATGAACAGTTTTCATCACTAAATAATTCCAATTTAGCAATGACTTCATAGATGATATACAGATTTTGCTGTTAGCAGACTATGTCCAGTACTGGTAGGATGCCAGATTCAATACTAATCCTGTCCCAGTTTTATACATTTTTTGGTTTTAATAGTTCTTTACTCTCATATCTCAGAGTTATATGCTATGAATCTTGACTAATGATTAATCAGAACAAATTTTGTGCTTTAGAATCGCTGCAGTGGTACAAACATTTCATATTCATTGTCACTGTGAAATTGTTCACATAAAGCATGGGGTTTTTTTAGGATTTCTTTTTTAATTACTTGGTGTATGCATGATGCAAACTCAGGAATTAATAATCAAAATTTATTAACCTGGAGAAAAAAATCAGATTTTAAGCTATCAGAAAAGGCTGCATGTGAGCTGTAAGAGGATTAAAGGTATCAACTTTTGAGCATACATTAAATCTTCACAATGAGAGGTAAAATAAATGGGAATCAGAAATTCTAGCCTTGGAAAACGTAGCTGACAACACCCCAGTATAATTTTTTTAAAATCTTTCCAAACTGTGCTACATGAAGGGTATATATGTATTTCCCATCTGCTCCTTGAGATGAAAGTGAATTATCTAGTCAAGAATGGGAAGGAACTATCTGCATCAGTGATTCCTTGTGTCTAAACTAACTAAGCTTTTCTCCAGAACAGCGGGGGGGGGGGAGGGGGGGGGTTGGTTTTTTTTTTAGTCTGGGCCTGTTGTTTCTGGGAACTGTGCCAGTATCTCTATATGATATTTTGCTTACCATCCTGATATAATAGTTGCGAAGTTTCTGATCTTTTTCACAATGTAGAACTACCCAGACAATTTTTTAAGCAGAGTCAAATGATGCCTTGCTAATATCTTCAGGAGGTATTTAGGCATGGATCTCTGTTGGAGATGCCAATGAGCAAAAGGACATTAACAGCTCTGTGTCATGGTTACTTGAACTTACCTTGCAATCCAAATTTCTGTTTAAATGCTTGTATTATAGGTCATTTAATTATGTGAGGCAAAGAGATGGATTATTAAAAGTCATTTTATCAGGTAAGTTTTAGTAAGGAATAAATAACCTCCCTAAGAAGCCCTGAAATCAGAGGGGAAACTCACACAAAGCAAACAGACAGGACTCTTAAAGCAAATAAATATTTTTTGTACATTCCTCTTCCCCAGAAATCCCTTATTTGTTTCTGCTCACAATATTTTTAGTGAAGGATAAAGTATTACAATTCTATAAAGCCATTCTGACTCAAGTTTACTAATACTGTCAGTGAAAACAATTTGGATACTTCTCTGAATATTTAAGGGGAAAGGCATAGAGGTGGAAACAGATTTAATTGGTGAACAGTTCCAGTATTAAATCTGTCTTTCAGCATTTTATATGACCTTTAATTGTTCTTTTATTATTGATTTATAAGCCTATAATTTACATCAACACATTGGACTCACCAGATTAAAGAAATCTTTTTGTGACAGAGAGTAGCAATATCCTAATTTTGGGCATACTTGTAATTTCAGTTGCAATCAATGGTGCTTTAACTGGTGGTGATCCCAAGTATTTAACATCCTGTAGACACCAACTGTCTTTACATTACAAATTCCACTTGGAAAAATGTTTCTAATAAGGAGTTAGGTAGTTTCAGGGCTTTTTTGTTTTGGGTTTTTTACACAACACACATATATTGTAAAAAGTGGGAAATGAAGTTAAGGAAATAATTCCCATTTAGGAGATATGATGTATAACAATCTCAACTTCCACTACTCTAATGAACAAAGCTGGAAACCGAAACCCAGACCTCAGAAGACAAAGGACTAAAATGAAGAGCCCAGAAATAATTTTGAAATCTCTTGGGTTTCAATCTCACCTAGAATCAAAATTGAATTCTATTTTCTTAGCATGGAGCCAGAACTACTGGAGTTAGATAATGGATATCAAAAAACCAACACCCAAATAGAGAGGTCTTTGTGCATTTAATACACAGGTAGGCTCATCTGAAGCAAAATATGGTAGGAAGACACTTGGAGAAATTTCAGAAGGTGGCCAAATTCACATTTTGGAATGCATTAAGAGAGTTTACCCAACGTTCTAAAGGCCTAAAAATAAACAGCTCCTTAACTGAATAATCTCAACAATACCTGATTCCCACAAAGAGCTCTTTTCCTTTAACACATCGTCTGTACCATGGGGGTCACATCCCCTGTGTTGTTTGAATTCTGCTTTTGCAGAAGCCTGTCTTCTTGAAGAACACAACACAGTATGTAGTTTTAAATGATTTCCATTCTTTCTCTCCCTCCAGAACTGGACATCAAAGATTTATAACAGGCTATGAAAAAATGATGCTGAACTGGCAATACTTTTCCTGAAAGACAGTGGTTCTAAATGGCCCCAAAGTTTAGCAAATAAGGTAAATATTAACCCTCATGTACAGCCTTTTCTTCAGAATTCACCTTTATCTTTAGTGAAAAAAAGCTGAAGAATGCATTAATTTTCCACAAATCTTTGAAACAAATAAAGACAATCACACATGCAATCAAATACAGCTCTAAATGAGAAAGGTTTACATTAAGACAGAACCAAATTTGATAGAAACTGCCTGGTTTATGTCTGCAACAGCTATCTTTGTCACAAGATGACAAATGCAGAGGGGTAGTACTTGACTATACTGTCCTAACAGTTGAACAGGGACTATGACATCCTAAAGAATTTCTTTTTTTTCAATCTCATTCTTACTTAGAGTGATCCTGAATGGGATTTCAGCTTTCTGTCTGGCTCTGGAGTTTTCCACACACTTCTGTGCTAAAGGCAGGCACACGTACTTCTTCCTTCCCTCTTTAGTCAAATCCTAGTCTGGGGTCCTTAGGTATGCTAGTTGAGGGCTTAGGGAACACTAATGCTTCTTTAGGTGGTTCCAATAAGCTCCACCCTTCTCCTTTCATAATAGTAATTATTGTGATAACTCACACTAAAGTTTTGGGTACAGTTTTACAATTAAGATTTAGCCACATAGCTCTGAAATTATTTAGACTGTAAGTGACATCTGAATTACTATGGGAGACAGAAACCTGTAGTTCCAGCTTACTTATACCTGGACCACTGCATTATTTCTAAAATGCCTTGTAAAAATGTAGTTACATATCTGAGATGATATTCATTGCTATCCTGCTAGCTCACATGGAAGTTTTAGGCAAAGAAATAAATGGACAAATTCTGTGCATGAGGAAGGGTGTGGCCAGCATGTCAAGGGAAGTGATCCTGAGCCTACTGCAAGCTGGAGACACCACATCTGGAGCACTGTGTCCAATGCTGGGCTCCACAGTTCAAGAAAGACAAGCAATTACTGGGAATGGTCCAACAGAGGACTATGAAAGTGGTGAGGTGAGTGGAGGAAAGGATGAGGGATTTGGGTCTGTTTAGGCTGGAAAAGATTGACACAGGACTTCATCAGTGTTCACAAATCTCTTAAGGGTAGATGCCTATAGGATGAGGCCAGAGTATTTTCAGTGGTGCCCAGTGACAGAAGAGAGGGCCATGAGCACAAATGGAAACACAAAGTTCCATCTGACTATGAGGAAAAATGTTTTTCGTTTGAGGGTGGCAGAACACTGGAACAAGCTGCCCAGAGAGATTGTGAAGTCTTCTATTCATATATTCCAAACCTGGCTGGAAGTGATCCCAACAAGCTGCTGTAGGTGAACCTTCTTTGACAGAGGGGATTGGACTAGATCTCCACAGATCCCTTCGAGCACCAACTGTGCTGAGATTCTGTGAATTTGGATTTGAAAAGGGTTTTATCACTTGCAGCCTCCCCTGAAACTACTTCATCTTTGTAGAGAGCAGATGCTCAGCCCTGCTGATATATGGCTGAAACATATGGCTGTGGATCTTGAAGTTAGGAAAGATATAAATAAAATATGCATGACTTGAAATAATATCATACAACACTATATATAGAGCTGTCTTAGCAAAAGTTCAAATTAGAATGGCTATAAATTTATTTAAAAAAAACCCAAAACAACAGAAAGAATATTGTAATATTGAAGTGCCACAGGGAAAGAAAGAAGATAGTTTAGTATTGGGTGAAAATGTACACCACCACCTTGTCAGCCTGCAACAGCCTGATCCTATAAAGACCTCAAAAGATGTAAAATCTTGAGTAGCGGTACACGTTTCTTAAGAACTGTCAGCGGGGAACATGCCAAAAATCCCAGCTGTTCTATGAAAGTATTTGTGAATTGCTTCATCAAAATAGTAATTTAGTCCATAGACTAGAAATGAAAAATTATATTTTAAAATCCAAAATGTACATTAAGAAATAAAGTAAAACCCGTGATTTTTTTCCCTAAGGTAGATGTTAATGCAAACAGTGCTTTAGATATAGTTGAAAAATGCATTCAGATGTCATGGTCATTTCAAATTCTTTTTATTAGAAGTAGCTTTGCAGCTGTCTATAGCATCTGTTGGCCCAGGTAGCAGGAAGAGTCTGTAATTTGGCTCAACACCTTAGGACATAATGTAAAAGATCTATGATGCCAACACAACTTTTTCAAATCATAGGATTTTTTTTTTCTCAGAGGAATCAATTAAAACACCTGCTGAGAAATCCAAGAAAATGCTAAGCAAAAAAGGCTTGGATTAGAAATTAGGAAGAAATTATTTACAGTGAGGCTGGTGAGGCACTGGAACAGTTACCCAGAGAATCTGTGGATGCTCAAAGTCTGGAAGCATTCAAGGCCAGGTTGAATGGGGCTCTGAGCAACCTGGTCTAGGGGAAGATATCCCTGCCTACGGCAGGAGGGTGGAACGAATTCATCTTTAAGGTCCCTTCTAATCCAAACATTCTATGATTCCATGAAATCATCACAACTCTCTTCCATGTAGCGGAAGAGTAACATAGACCTTTCCTTGAAACAATGCTTAGTGACCTCAATGCATTTTCAACACTAGGAAAAAATAGCACTGTATTACTTACTATTTTTGTACCTAGACATAATCATAACATACTTTAGATTAATTATTTTGGGCCATAAAGATCCTGTAAAACTGGCTGCTTTTTATTAATATTCTGGCCTTTAATGCTTGAGCTTAATATGGAGGGAAGGAGCAAGATAAGGCCTTTGCTGTGGTTCTCAGTGTAAACAGGTGTGAAATAAGGAGAAACTGGAAAACAAGTTCAATGCATCTGCACCAGCAATTGCAAGCAGCCAGAGGACACTTGAATAGTGGTTGTAGTTATGTGGAAACTCTTGATTGTCATAAAATGAGAAGCAGGGTAACATTTACCTAGAGCATTTGTCTTTGTTTTCTATGAATACAAACTCGGTCCAACAGTATCCTAAATATATTAAAGCACGCACATCTATTTAGAGCCTAGAAAGACTTTTTACTCTGGAAATAAGACTGTTCTCACATCATCTCTCACATTTTCAGATAACTGTCAGAAAGTTCATACAGTTTTTCCACTGTGAAAAGGAAGGTATATAGCTTCAAATATTCACAAAGAGAGGGATTGGATATTCATAATGCTTACATTCTCCTGGTTATTATGAATAGTAATTAAATAGAAATAAAAATGAAGTAATATAATTAAGTACTAAAATTCTTCAAATCACAGAGACATTTAGGCTGGAAAAGACTTTTAAGATCATCCAGTCCAACTATTGAAGCACCACTAAACCATTTCCCTAAGTGCCCCTTCTCCTACATGACTCCTAAATACCTTCAGGGATGGTGACTCAATCCCTCCCTGTGCAGCCTATTCCAGTGCTTCACAATCCTTTCCATGAAGTTTTCCCTCATAGCCAATCTAAAACTCCTGTGGCACAACCTCAGGCCATTTCCTCTTGTCCCATTGCTTTTTACTTGGGAGAAGGGACAAAACCCACCTCTCTAAAACCTTACTTTAGGTACTTGTAGAGAGCTGAAGTGGTAATATAATTATATAAATTGTATTAATTTTTAAAATTAATAGAAATCATACAGAAAACAACACAGATAAATTGTCATAAAAAAAAAGTAAATAAATATCTTTTGAAGGGGAGGAATGGACATGGAGTTAGAAAGTTGTGTTTCTTCCCTGGAAGGCTAAATTAATGAAACACTTTAAGAATCATCTATCCTTTCATTTCTCACTGCCGTTGAATGTGGGTCAGTGTTAAACTGGGTTAGAACATAACCCTGTTTCCCACTGCACGTTCTGGTTTACAATCTCAGAAACCCTTAAATGAAGCCCAAATGAGTAAGGTTTGCATACACTTTTCAAGGACTACTCAAGAGTCCCTTTCTTTGCTATCCATGTTTAGGTGATTCTCTACAGCACACTTGACTCACCTCTCAAGTCCAATCAGAGCCTCCCAGAAAAAAATGCCATATACTTCTGGAGTATACCTAGCGTGCATCATACTATACTGCATTTAGAAGTGTACTAGCAATATCCTCTGGCCAGGGTGCATTTTACAAATGCAGAAGCCAATTCTATAAGGCAAAGCGACGAGGTAAGTCCCTGCAGCTCATGTGATGCTCAGGCTGAGCATGTGGCCCAAGAAGGCTCCAGATTGCATCCAGATTTATAGCCATGTATGCTTTTTTGATTATGATTCAATGAGTCTCGCATCAACACTATTTTGGTAATAGCCAACATCGACAAAATGTGTCACTTCACAGAAAGTTCTGAAATCTCAGTTAGTACGGGATTAAAAAAAAGAAAAAGTTTTTAAACTCCAGCTTTTCCTATACAGGAGGAAATATATTTTGATCACAAAGGTCTAAAGCAAATATAAAGATTTTTAAATTTTATTCTTTTGTTATGGACTTACAATATGCTGGTTCCTAAAGGTAAAAAATCACCTCCGATGCCAATATATTAACTAGTAAACAAGCTTTCAGTTGCTTTCCTTGGCCTACTTCTTATCACCTTCAAAACAACTCAAAGAACTTTCTTAACTTAAATAAAGCTCAAGGTCATAAGGTTTACAGGATTCTCTCCGACATTGCTGAAACATTATATCTTTGTTCAAACACTCATTAACAAGAAACCAACCAAATATAAAAACATACTCAGATGACAGAAACCAAAGAAACATCTATGTCTTGTCTACACAAACTTCTACATGAGAGTGCTCCTATAAGGTTGTTTGTTCCACTCTAAGTGTTACATTTAAATAAATAAATTCAACAAAAACAAAAATGACAAAGTTCTTATAATGCAATTTGCAGCAGAAGCTGAGAATGCTCAGCCTTAGTCTGGCTGTCCTCAGTGTGGAGTAGAGATATTAACCATGGAACTGGTAAAAAAAGATCAGACCCTTAACTAGTGTACACTGTTGAGATGGAGAGGTTTTCTATAACTAACAGATTTTTTTGAAAAAACAACCCAAACCATCAATGTAAAAATCTGGTTCATTAAGCTTTTTTAATTACTATTAAGATGACTATTTTTAAAGCGTTGTTATTTTTGACTCCTTTTTGGACAGAATACATAAGTATCTGTTCCAATTTAAAAAAAAAATAGAAATACGGTGACCAGTATTTTATTTGCTTTTCTAATGTATTTATTAACATAGAATCACACTTCAGAGTACCTTAACAATGGCTTAACAATATATCTCAAACATCATTTGAAATCAAAACTGAGAAATGTACTATAAAATAAATGTATTTCAGACAAATTTTCTATAAAATAAATATAACTCCTCTCTAACTCAAGTTGATGGTTTAGGTCTTATTTTAAGGTGATATGAGAGAGAGGACACAGTTCTCTCTTCTGGGAGGTGTTGGTTTGCTTTACTACTGATCCCTGCTCAGACCTGTGCAGGAAGATAACATTAATTTATGGAAGAAACTATCCGAATCTTATTCTTGATTCTGGCCTTTTTCCTTCCCTACAAGCTTCAGGCATGATGCTGCTCAGCTGAGTTTCTGAAGCTACACTGAGGCAATTTGTATTTATTTTATAGCATTTATTTACTCAAATTGTATTTGAATAAATAAATGCCACAGTTGTACAGAATTCTTGAAGAGCAATCAAGTTGTCCTACAATTTATTGTTGCTTATGAGAAATATCCAGAAGCATCCTGCTACATTCCTGCAACACAATACCTGTCATCATGTTCAAAGTGAAAAATCAGCTTGTAAAAAAAATGTTAATTTTTTTAAAGAAATTGGTATGCACCTCATCAGGCAGAGGGTGAAGAAATTAATTTTTTTTTTTTTTTGCAGAGTATGACTTCCTTATTACAGGGAGGGATGCAAGAGGAAGGTTGCACAGAAGTGATCAGCACAGTAAATATACACAAATGTGAGTGTTATTAGAGTATTTCACCTTTTGCATACTAGGGGTCATTACACTTTATTTGCAATGATAATACTGCAGGATTCCTGGATACAGCTTGTATCTGAAGTGAAAGTTATTTTTCTATTATTTATGTATGCGAAAAAAAAGTGCTTCTATTAAAACAATCAGTTGGGAATAACTTATGACAGTGAGAACTGCTGGTTATTAAAAAGAATTTCTGTCTTCTCTCTCTGGTTTGCAGTATTGTACATTTCCCTATAAAATCATTCTTTATCAGACAGAAGTGAGATGCTAATAGCAACAGAAGATTTTCTGAAACAATGTATGGCTTGTTACCACAAATATTGCCAGAATTTATATTATGATGGAGAAGGTGGCTCAGGATCTGAGTCTTCAGATCTTCTTTTATCTACTGCAGTAGATTTAAAAAGTCACATGCATTGTGCATGTTAAACATATTGAACAGGGGAACATTTCCTCTTTAAGAGAAAAAAATGTTAACAATATTTTAGGAGATGCCATAAGGACTAAGATCTCTCTTGATCAACAGGTATTTGAGGACATGAGGCTCTCCATAGAGAATTATTTACATAGAGTGGAGAAATATCATGACCATTTAGAATAAGCACAGTAATAGGAGTGGTAGAATTTTTTGAAGCCTTCCTTACTAGCTTGTCCCCCTACCTACTATTGAGAATGCAGTGATTTTAACTATAGTAATGGAATCTACTATTAATTACACATTTTATAGAAAATTTACTGAGATCATATTACATTTTAAAGACAGTGATAGTCTGGAGGAAAATGTTGAAGCTTAAGTTATTTACAAAATATGAAAACAGAAGTATTGATAACTTCATACACTCCATAGAAGACACTTCTAAAATTTTAGTTTAAAATTGCTTCTTAAAAATTATTAAGATTATTATCCAATTCCTATTATTAGTGGAACAGAAAAATTATTTGAATCTGTGGTGATCTCAGAGCATATTCTTACATCTAGTAGCTTTTAAGAAAAATAACAAAACCAGAAGTTTCACACTTAAGCAAAGAAACATTTTTAAAATTCTTGCTTTTCGCATGCAAACTCTATTCAGTGATAAAAAAAATTACACCAATAGAAAAAGAAAAAAAGAAAAAAAAGAAAAGACTATTGCTAAACAGCTTTTAGTTCTTCATGTAAGCAACAAGATACAAACATTTGAAATGCTATGTAGTTTGAGGGGGAAGGACATCAAGCACAAAAGTTCCATGTAAATCTTATCATTGCCAGGTTTATGAGGACAGCATGCAAGTTTACAGGGAATGATGGATTTCACTAGCAGTAGAATAGTTTGTAGATGGGTTTAAACACTAATATTGGATGGAAGAGATTTAAAATTTTGCAAGTAGGGAAGAAAAAAGGTCTTCTCTCATTTCATACCATTCCCCCTGAGGCTTCCCTTTTTTGGCCTTTTCAATATCTTTTGTTCCAAGACTGCTTCAAATGGGAACAAGAGGCAAAGGAAAGCCTGTTTAATTAGCATAGAGCATAGTGCCATCTTTCCCCACGCAGGAAGAGGCTCACATCTTCCAGCATCCCTTCTCAGTTGGCTCAGTCATTTTTGAGATGTTTGCCAGGCTCTCCCCTAGGTCCTCTGAACAAATGCTGAGCACTCTGAGGGAACATTCAATATGAACGGGGCTGGAGAACGTGCAGAACAATTTCTAACGCTTTCCTCGGGAAAGCACTTCATCTGTTTTCATCTGAAAACAGCAAGAGATCCTTTCACTAGGAAAATATTCCTGTTGCATGAATTTCATTAGCTTAGCTAGGGAGCTCCAACTGGGTACCAAATGGTACAACTTAGACCGAAGTATATATTTTCTGCCATATGTCAAAGAGTTGGCTGTATCTTGAGAACATTATAGTTCTGGCTGATTCAGCATGGTGAACAATCCACAACCAAGCACTCAGAAACAGGGGTTAAGGGCAGGGAAGAAGGATTTCCATGTCAGTCATTTTTATTTGTAAAGGTAAAGAAAATGATTGGCTTATGAATGTCAGATCAACTGAAGTTCTTATATGATTTCTTACGCACACAGGATGATAAAAATACAGCACCTGTTACAGAGAAATATACAATAACTCCCCCCCCCCCAAAAAAAAATGTGGCTTTATTTGCAGACCTAAAAACAATTTTGTAACCATTTTCCATATGTATAAAAGGTAAATTCATTTTGCTAACAAAATAATTTTAAAAAAGAAAGATAGGGTTTATCTGTAATGTTTTCCCATGATAGATATATTTCCAAAGCTAGACGTGTGTGATCTTTCTATTTATAGTTCAGAGAAAGTGTGGAATTGCAAAACATATCCGAAATATTTATAAAATGGAGCAATGGCATGGAACATAAAACCCCAAAAATCTTTTGAGTGTCTACTATGCTCACCATTTGGTTAATCAATGTTTAGTTCTTTACATATGACAGCATTATATGAGATATTTCTGAGGAAATAAAGATACAAAAGATGAATTAAAAGCCTCTACAAAACAATACTGTATTAAAAGTAAGATTTAAGAACAGTCTAAAGAAGCAGCTTTGGGTTCAGTATCTAACATTACCAGAAAAGTGAAATTCCCATGAAGCAGTGCTCTGTCACCATGGCAACCTTGCAAGGTAG